>NC_080164.1:107901523-108031523 GCF_950295315.1 Erinaceus europaeus | reverse complement strand
TTCCACCAGCTCCTCCTTCCTATTTTATTTTAATTCACCATTGATCTAAATGTTTTAATTTCTCTTCTGTTCCTGAGTGTAGACATTTCACACTTCTGCAAGGAATTTTCCTTATGAGATTCAAATCTCCACTGCTGCCCTATTTTCTTTTGAAGGGGGGGAAATACTCCCATTGGTGTGGTGGGCTGGGAGGGAAAGCTTCAGGTTTCTGGAAATTCACACCAACATGACGTCCTTCCTTCTGCAGGAGGCTCCCCGAGGCATCTAGTACCGGCACTCAATCATGATCTCAGAACGTGCCTCAGGTTTGTGGAGCTTCACAGCATTTATCCTTGAGCTGGTCCAGCACCATCAAGATCTTTGACACTCTGCTCAAACCCGCTGACCAAACCTGGTACTCAATTCCAATATTGCCTCCAAGTTCAGTCATAACGTGGGAATTGGGCAGTTTCTCCCAGAGAGCCTCCTCTCTCCCACATCAGACTGGGAAAGAACTTGAAAAGAGTGTAGAAACAAGGTTAATGGGCCAAGATGGAGTCTGTTAAGCTAATGTATGCATGTTCTTTCATTCCTAGTCCTGTCAGGGGAATAGACTCTCAAGGGAAAAACAAAAACAAACAAACAAACAAAACAAAACACCCCAGCAGATGCTCACATTCAGCAAATATGTCCAGGATGCCTTCAGAATCCCCATCTGGATCCCTGCAGCCCTACTTCACCACTCATGAAGCCCCCCCCCCCACTGCAAGTGGGGACCAGGGGCTTGAACCTGGGTCCTTGAAAATGTTTGTGCTCAACCAGGTATGCCATCACCTGTACTCTCTGATGCCCATTTTAAATCATTTTTAAGGCCCTACCTTCACTACCTTTCTAAGCCACACCTACACCTATTATAACTTCCAGGTGTGCTTCCTTTCTCCCCTTTCCTCTCAGTTAAGTAAAATAGCATCTTACTTCCTCAGGTGTTCTCCAGATTCTCTTCCCTCTCAGTGATGGTGCAAAAACAAAGGTTCCTGGTCTCAAAAGTTCTGGGTCCTGGTGGAAATGGGGTTCAGAATGCACTGGTTATTTTTCCTTAACATTTCTCACCCTCTGGGAGTATGGACCAAAATTCTGGGGAGCAGAATGAAAGAGTTCTGGATTTTGTAATAGAGCTTTGTGTTTCATTACCCTCTCTTCTTTGCTGGACTCCAGGGAGTCACTTTAGCCCTTCATTGATGCCAGTGAGGACATGAAGCTAGGAGCAAGATAAGGAAGAGGCCACATCTGGCTAAAGCTTCCCCATGTTTTTTCCCTTGATTTTTCCTAAAATTCCTATGAATGGGGTCACCTGATACTTGTCCTTCTGGCTTCGTTTACTGCAGCAGATACAAGGACTCTAGAGGGCTGGGAGCTTGAACCTGGGTCTTAGCACGTGGAAACTTGTGCTTTTACCATTTGTGCCACTACCCAGCCCCCCAAGTAGCTGTAACCCATTAAACTTGCAAAATTTGGTCTAGTGCAATAGCTCACTTGGACAGGGTGCTGCTTAGCCATGTGTGTGACCCAAGTTCAAGCCCTGACCCCTCCATTGCATTGAAGGAAGCTTCAGTGCTTTGGTCTCTCTCTCTCTCTCTCTCTCTCTCTCTCTCTCTCTCTCTCTCTCTCCCTCTCTGTCTTTGTCTAAATATCACTGCCTGTCTCTAAAATAAAATTAACTAGCAAATCTTCACTGTCCAATTATCTTCACTCTCACCAAGTTACTATCATAAAGGTCATCTGTTGTTACATAGCAAGGGCTGTGGAACTTAATTGGCTAGGGCTGACCTCAGTCTATGGAGTATAGTACAAATTTACACAAACCTACAAAGGATTGTGGGTTGATTGAATTGACTTAAGCATAGGCAGCTGGGCATCTAGTCCTTTTCCTCCCAGCTCCTTCTGCCCACAAGGATCCTGTCTTGGCTTCCCAAGACCAGCCATGATGCTCCTGACCGAAGGAACTGAGCTAGCTGGTAAACTCTAAGACTCTCCTCTACAGCCATAATGAGTAACCTATATCTCTGCCAATAATTGCTTATTTTGCGTACCTAAAATATACATCCCATACTACCTTAATGCCCTAAAAACGCTTTGATTGTTTAAACCCACTTCCAGCCATGCTACCACAAAGTCTTTTTAATTATAATGTCAACAGTCATCCTACTTAGATAATATACTAAATTTTAATGTCAAAACCCAGATCCAAAAAGCCACCAGCAAATGACCCACATCATTTCTTGCATCACTCTCCCACCAAAAGCGACAAAAGATGTTGTGTGCAAATGAAACACCCTTTTCCCCCATCTTCCTTATATCTACCAGAGGCTCAGATTCTCATCAGGAATTCCAATGCAAACAAACAAACAAACAAGAAAAAACAAGAAAAAAGAAAGCGGGAGATTTTCCCCACATGTCCCTTGAAACCTCTAAACCTCATTAGCACCCAGGAGACCATAGAGGGAGAGGAGGGTCACAGCTGGGCTACATCTGTCTTCTCTCTTCACTGTGCAGCCTGAGTGCACAGCACAGAGGTCCAGGGACTTGGGAAACGACCCTTTTTATTCAGGAAACCCGAACATCTGACTTCTACTCAGAAGAAAGATGATGATAGGGCTCTCACTGCCAATTATATTGGGACACATTTGATAACTTGCTGTGAGTTGTACTGATCTTCAAAACGAATAAACAATCACAACCAGTTAGCTTTTTTTTTCAGTGATTTAATAATTATTAAGAAGATTGTAAAATAACAGGGGTACAATTCCACACAGTTCCCACCACCAGAGTTCTGTGTCCCATCCCCTCCATTGGAAGCTTCCCTATTCTTTGTCCCTCTGGGAGTATGGACCAAAGATCTTTCTGTGGTGCAGAAGGTGGGAGGTCTGGCTTCTGTAATTGCTTCTCTGCTGCAGCCTGCTGGAAAGGCGAGATTCCAGAGCTCAATGGTAACGTCATTGCCCAGGGAAGTCAGGTTGGCATCATGATAGCATCTGCAGTATGGTGGCTGAAAAGCATTATGATAAAAAGCAGAACACATTGTTTAATAATCAGGAATCTAAAGGTAAGACTATAGCAGATGAGATTTGGAATATTCATGTTAGAAGATAGGAAGTCTATTTTAGGTATGTTCCAGGGGGCGCATGACTTTAGTGATTTTTGCCTGAGCCTAATAGATAATATGGAGGTACACAAAGTATAGTTACATCCAGTTAACTTTTGACAAAGTTTTTTTTTCAAGCCATTTCCTATTTGTGATGAATAGTGATTTAGAAAATTGTAAGATTACAGGGTACAGTTCCACTACCAGAGCTCTGTGCCTCCACCTTCCCAACCATACCACTTTTATTCTTACAAAAACCTTAGTTTGTTTGCTTCTGGAGTGTTAATTGTTGATTTTGACTTTCTTGTTTGTGTTGTTTTGCAAGTTCATATGTTTCAGTTTTTCTAGATTCCACATATGTGCTCTGCAAGACAAATGGATGGGCCTGGAGGTGATTATGCTTAGTGAAATAAGAGGTGAAAGACAACAAGCGGTTAACAGAGCATCTTGATTTCAGGCAGACCGCAATGAGGAGAGGGGTTGGACTTTCAGGATGCCTTGAGCTCTTTTTACTTGTCTCTTGCAAAGAGATGCCAATAAATACTCTGGCAAGTAGATGCTGATGCAGCCATTGGGATTTTCATGTCCAGAGCAGCATTACATGTACACAGAAATGCACTCCCAGAGGATTAGGAAATAGTTGGATGGGTGTGAACATGGCTTGTTTCACACGCAAAATATGTCCAGCAAACAATGCTGGGAATGGAGCCAAGAAATGTCTTTTCTCTCACTTCCGACTCCCAGAGTTAAGTCTCCATCCCCAAGTGTTTTCCCCTGTCAGACCCTCCCCATTCCCACTCCTGATCTTTCCTGTTTACACTGTAAAAAAAAAAAACAAAAACAATGGCAGTTATAAAGCCTTCCCCTTAGCAAGAGTACCCAGCAGAAGGTCTTGGAAATCGTGAAAAGCTACACTGAACAATTGAGTCTCCTTTGTTAAAGTTCAGCCATCAGAGAGCACCAGACCCTGAGTACAAGATTTAAAGGCTGGGGTAGGGGTAGGTAGCATAATGGTTATGCAAAAAGACTCTTGTGTTTGAGACTTCAAAGTCCCAAGTTCAATCCCCTGCACTACCATAAGCCAGAGTTGAGCAGTGCTCTGGTTAAAACAAAAACCAACCCCCCCCCAAAAAAAAATGCTTCAATATTTAAAGGCTAGAAGAATCTTTGGGACAGCAGGTGGTTCACAAAGACCAGGGCTGAACCCTGAACCACCACATAGGGGAGTCTGCTATGAGGCAACTTCTCATGAAGTGGTGGTACAGTGCTGGGGTGTCTCTCCTTCCCTTTTCTTTCTCTTTTCCTTTCTCTCCCTCTTTCTTTTCCTTTCTAAAAGAAAAGAAAAAACAACCTGCTGGGAAGGGGTGATGGGGTTCAGCCATTAAGTCCAAAAATCCATGCGTTAATAACTGTACTGTAAACCATTAACCCCAATCCCATAAAATGATAAAAGAAGAATTAAAAAAAGCAAAAATAAATAAATAAATAATATGTAAATAAGGGGCTGGGCACTGGTGTATCCAGTTGAGCAAACATGTTACCAGGCACAAGGACCAGGGTTCAGGTCCCAGGTTTGAGCCCCTGGTCCCCACCTGCAGAGGGAAAGCTTTGTGAGTGGTGAAGCAGAGCTGCAGGTGTCTCTCTGTCTCTCTCTGTCTCTCTGCCTCTATATCTCCTCCTCCCTCTTGATTTTTGGCTGTCTCTTTTCAATAAATAAAGATAATAAACTAAACAAAACAATAAAGATGGATAGATGGATGGATAGATATAGAGAGATAGATAGATAGATAGGAAGGGGCGGGTGGTGTTGCACCTGGTTGAGTACACATGTTTCAGTGTTCAAGCCCCCAGTCCCCACCTGCAGGGTGAAAACTACACAAGTGTTGAAGCAGGGCTACAGGTATCTCTCTGTCTCTCTTCCTCTCTACCCTGCCCCCTCATTTGTGGTTGTCTCAATCCAATGAATAAAGATAAAAATGATTAATTATAACAATTTAAAAAAGGAGTCCTGTTCAAAGGGATGAGGGCACACATGCAGAAACAGCAAATCACCATTGGCTTCAGCAAAATCAGAGAGCTGCATAAAGTAAGAAGCAAGTCATGAAACAAAGAAAGGGCAGAGCTGAGCAGAGCACAGCCAGCCTGGGTGGGTTCCTACCCAGCACTTTGCAAATCTTCCTTGTTTTCCCTAGCAGCCACTCACCAAGGGTGCTGAGCTCAGAACTTTTTGCTTCCCACTCCTTCCTTCTTCCTCTCTCTTCTGGCTTTTTATCACATTGGATCTACCACTATCAAGCTTTTCAAAAAGTTTTCAGAAAGTCCTGAATCTACAAGAACAAAAGCCTCTATCTTGTGAATGCTTAACTCCTCTTAGATAGGAGAGAAGGCTGGGAATTCTTGTTTCCTGCAGAATAAATGGGAATCCTTGTCCTTATGGTATACTGTCTTGAATTGTTTTCCTTTTTTAAGTTTGTGCAGGTCTCTCCACCTTTTCAAACATCCTAGATAGCCATTCACTTCTATAAAACACCAGCATCAGGGAAAGAGAGACAGGCTGGGAGTATGGATCAATCTGCCAATGCCCATGTTCAGCAGGGAAGCAGTTACAGAAGCCAGACCTTCCACCTTCTGCATCCCATAATGACCCTGGGTCCGTACTCCCAGAGGGATAAAGAATAGGAAAGCTATCAGGGGAGGGAAAAGATTACGGAGTTCTGGTGGAGGGAATTGTGTGGAGCTGTACCCCTCTTATACTATGGTTTTTGTCAGTGTTTCCTTTTCATAACTAAATTAAAAAAATTAAAAAACAGTATTAGTGCCTATTTTCTCTATTCTGTTTTTCTTCTATTCTTCTCCATCAGGGTTATCTCTAGAACTCCATTAGGTCCTCTGTCATGCTTTTTGGACCTGTATTCCCCCACCATCCACCCAGCCCAGAGTCTTTTACTTTGGCGCAATACACCAATTCCAGTTTAGGCTCTACTTGTGTTTTCTCTTCTGATCTTGTTTTTCAATTTCTGCCTGAGAGTGAGATCATCCTATATTTATCCTTTTGTTTCTGAATTATTTAACTTACCATGATTTTTTCAAGCTCCATCCAAGATTGGCTGAAAACAGTGAAATCGCCGTTTTTAATAGCTGAATAGTATTCCATTGTGAATATATACCACAATTTGCTCAGCCACTCATCTGTTATTGGATACCTGGGGTTCTTCCAGGTTTTGACTATGATAAATTGTGCTTCTAAGAACATATGTGTACACAGATCTTTTTGGGTGGGTGTGTTGGGTTCCTTAAGATATATCCCCAGGAGAGGAATTGCAGTATCATCGGGTAGGTCCATTTCTAGCCTTCTGAGAGTTTTCCTGACTGTTCTCCATAGAGGTTGGACCAATTTACATTCCCACCAGCAGTGTAGGAGGGTTCCTTTGACCCCACAACCTCTCCAGCATTTGTTGTTGTTATCATTTCTGATGTATAACATTCTAACAGGAGTCAAGTGGTATCTAATTGTTGTCTTTTTTGTTTGTTTGTTTCCTCCAGGGTTATTGCTGGGCTTGGTGCCTGCACCATGAATCCACTGCTCCTGGAGGCCATTTTTTCCCCCTTTTGTTGCCTTTGTTGTTATAGCCTTGTTGTGGTTATTATTGTTGTTGTTGATGTCTTTCCTTGTTGGATAGGACAAAGAAAAATGGAGAGAAGAGGGGAAGACAGAGAGAGGGGGAGAGAAAGACAGACACCTGCAGACCTGCTTCACCGCCTGTGAAGTGACTCCCCTGCAGGTGGGGAGCCAGGGGCTCAAACCAGGATCCTTATGCTGGTCCTTGCACTTTGTGCTACTTGTGCTTAACCCACTGTGCTACCGCCCAAGCCCCCATTGTTGTCTTTATTTGCATTTCTCTGACAAAAACTTGGAGCATTTTTTCATGTGTTTCTCAGCCTTTTGGATCTCTTCTGTCATGAATATTCTGTCCATGTCCTTTCCCCATTTTTGGATGGGGTTCTTGTGTTTGAGTTTGGCAAACTCTTTATATAATTTGGTAATTAAACTCTCGTCTGATGTATGGCATGTAAAGATCTTCTCCCATTCTGTGAGGGGTCTCTTGGTTTGGGTATTGGTTTTTATTGCTGTGCAGAAGCTTTTTAATTTGATATAGTCCCATAGGATTATACTTGCCTTAGTCTTCTTTGTAATAGGATTAGTTTCATTGAAGATGTCTTTAAAATTTATGCGGAAAAGAGTTCTGCCAATATTTTGTTCTAAGTATCTGATAGTTTGCAGTATAACATCCAAGTCCATGATCCAACATGGAATTTACTTTTGTATTTGGTGAAATATAGTGGTTCACTTTTAATCTTCTGTAAGTTTCAACCCATTTTTTCCAATACCATTTGTTGAAGAGACTCTGCTTTCCCCATTTAGTAATCTGGGCACCTTTGTCAAAGATTAGATGTCCATAGGTGTGGGGGCTTACTTGTGGGCTCTCAATTCTATTCCATTGGTCAGTGTGACTATTCATGTTCTAATACCAAGCATTTTTTATTACAATGGATCTAAAGTACAATTTGAGATATAGGGATGTTATGCCTCCAGTTCTGTTCATCTCAAGATTATTTTGGCAATTCTAGATCTTTTCTTGTTCCAGATAAACATTTGTAGCATTTGTTCTATTCTCCTAAAAAATGTGGATGGGATCTTGATGAGGATAGCATTAAATTTGTAGATGGCTCTGGGTAGTTTATTCATTTTGATTATGTTAATTCTTCCAACCCATGAACGTGGAATATCTTTCCACTTCTTTGTGTCTTTTTCAATTTCCTTGAGTAGTGACTCATAATTTTCAGCATACAAGTCTTTCACTTCTTTGGTTAGGTTTATTCCCACATATATTATTGTTTTTGCTACTATAGTAAAAGGAATTGATTTCTGGATTTCAATTTCTTCTAACTTAGTGTTTGCATAGAGGAATGCCACTGACTTTTGAATATTAATTTTGTTGCCTGACACATGACTGTATTGTCTGATGATTTCCAAAAGCTTCTTGATGTATTCCTTAGGTTTTTCTGTGTGTACTATCATGTCATCTGCAAATAAGGAAAGTTTGACTTCTCTTTTAATCTGTATCCCTTTAATTCCTTGCTCCTGCCTGATTGCTATGGCAAGAACTTCCAACATTATGTTGACTAATAATGGTGATAGTGGGCACCCCACTATGTAGTACCCCTGTCCAGTACCTGATTTGAGGGGAAATGCTTCCAGTTTTTCATCATTGAGTATGATGTTGGCTGTAGGTTTGCTATATATAGACTCCACTATCTTGAGGAATTTTCCATCTATTCCCATTTTTGTAGTGTTTTGATCATAAAGAGATGTTGTATTTTATCAAAGTTTTTCTATTCATTTATTGATATGACCATGTGTTCTTTGGTCTTGCGTTTATTGATGTGGGAGAACACGTTGATTGATTTACATATATTAAAACAACATTGCATCCCTGGGATAAACCCCACTTGGTCATACATAATGAACAATCTTTTAAAAAATTTTTATTTCTTTATTATCCCTTTTGTTGCCCTTGTTGTTTTTTATTGTTGTTGTAGTTATTACTGTTGTTGTTATTGATATCGTCATCGTTGTTAGATAGAACAGAGAGAAGTAGAGAGAAGAGGGGAAGACAGAGAGGGGGAGAGAAAGATAGACACCTGCAGACCTGCTTCACTGCCTGTGAAGCGACCCCCTGCAGGTGGGAAGATGAGGGCTAGAACTGGGATCCTTAGGCTGGACCTTCCTCTTTGCACCAAGTGTGCTTAACCCACTTTGCTACCGCCCAACTCCCCACAATCTTTTTAATATACTGCTGTATCTGTTTGGCTAGAACTTTGTTCAGTATTTTAGCATCTATGTTCATCAGAGATATTTTTTCTGTAGTTTTCTTTTTTGGTTGTGTATCTGTCTGCTTTTGGCATCAAAGTGATGTTGGCTTTATAGAAGCTGGAAGGGAGTATTCTAGTGTCTTCACACTTCTGGAAGACTTTAAAAGTAGAGGTATTAGTTCCTCTTTGAAGGTTTGTAGAATTCATTTGTAAAACCATCTGGTCTAGGACTTTTATTTTTGGGAAGATTTTTGATAACTGTTTCAATTTCATTAGCTATCATTGGCCTGTTCATTTTATCTAGTTTCTCTTTTCTTAGTTCTGGAAATTTGTAGGTATCTAGGAAATCATCCATTTCTTCCAGGTTCTCTAGCTTGGTGGCATATAGCTGTTCATAGAAGCCTTGCATGATATATTGAATTTTTGAGGTGTCTGTTGTGATATCTCCTCTTTCATTTGTGATCCAATTTATTTGGGTCTTCTCCCTTTTTTGTTTTGTGAGTCTGGCTAAATGTCGATTTTATTCACTCTTTCAAAAAACTAACATTTACTTTCGTTGATCTTTTGTATGGTTTTCTTACTTTCAATGTTATTTATTTCTGCCTTAACTTAGTTATTTCTGTCCTTCCGGTTGCTGTAGTGTTTCTTTGTTCTTCTTCTTCTAGGTCTTTAAGATGTGCAATCAGGCTGTTTATTTGTGTGTTTTTTTCTTTCCTAATGTGTACTTGTATCTCTATGAACTTCCTTTTCATTATTGCCTTAGCTGTGTCCCAAATATTTTGATAGCTAGTGTCTTCATTTTCATTGAACTCTCAAAACATTTTGATTACTTCCTTTATTTCCATTTGACCCAGTAGTTGTTAAGTAGTGTACTGTTGAGCTTCCACATTTTTGGACTCTTACTAATGTTTTGTTGATTGTTAAGTGTTTGTTTCATTCCACTGTGCTCTGAGAAGATGCTTGGGATGACTTCAATGCTCTTGAATTTGCTGATGCTGTCTTTGTGGCCTAACATATGGTCTATCCTAGAGAATGACCCATGTGGACTTGAGTAAAATGTGTATTCCAGTTTCTTGGGATGAATGACTCTGAAAATGTCCAATAGTTCTAGTTTATCTATCTTCTCATTTAGCTCCCTCATATCTTTATTGATTTTCTGCCTATATGATCTGTCAACTTGAGAGAGTGGGGTGTTGAAGTTCCATACTATGACTGTGTTGTTGTTAATATATTGCTGTAGCTCTTCCAGTAGACATTTGATTTATTTAGATGGCTTCTCATTGTTGTATAGGTGTTAACAATTGTTATGTCCTGTTAATTGACTGATCCTCTGAGCATTAAGTAATGTCCATCCCTATCTGTTTAAATTTTTTTTCTATTTTTTTATTTCAGCTCTGATTTTTACTATTTCCTATCTCCTGCAAACCTCTTTGTTGGTCTTTTTCTAGTTGGTTCAGTTAGGCTGTTAGATGGTTTACTAATTATTTACATATTTATATATTTGGACCTGGTTTACTGTAAACTTTCTTCTTTTTAAAGAAATTTCTTTAATATTTATTTATTTTCCCTTTTGTTGCCCTTGTTCTTTTTCATTGTTGTTGTAGTTATTATTGTTGTTGTTACTGATGTCATCATTGTTAGGATAGAGAGAAATGGAGAGAGGAGGGGAAGACAGAGAGGAGGAGAGAAAGACAGACACCTGCAGATGTGCTTCACTGCCTGTGAAGTGACTCCCCTGCAGATGGGGAGCTGGGGTCTCCAACTGGGATCCTTATGCTTGTCTTTGCTCTTTGTGCCACATGTGTTTATCCTGCTGTGCTACTGCCTGACTCCCTATATTTTTATTTTACTTATTTGAAAGTATATCATGTCAAATATGAAAATAGCTGTTCCTTCCCTTTTTTGTGAGCCATTGGCTTATATGATAGTTTTCCATCATACATTGGCTTGTAAGATAGTTTTTATTGTAGATTTTTAAAGTGTTCTGCTATATGGCATATTTATGGTGGCCTGACTATTTATAGGAGACCTTTCAGTACTTCTTTCAGGGCAGGCTTGGTGATAGTTGATTCTTTCAACTGTTGCTTGTCTGAGAGGAATTTTTATGCCTCCATTTAGTGTGAATGACAGTCTAGCAGGATACAGTAGTCTTGGTTGAAAGCCTTTCTCATTGAGCACTCCATAGATATCTTACTATTCTCTTCTGTCCTGTAGTGTTTTTGTGGAGATGTCTGCTGCAAATCTTATGGGTTTTCCTATGTAGGTGGTTCTTTGTTTTTCTCTTGCAGCCTTCAGGATACTTTCTTTCTTTCTTTCATTCTTTCTTTCTTTCTTTCTTTCTTTTTCAAGATTTTATTTATTTATTCATGAAGATAGTAGGGGGGAGAGAGAGAGAGAGGGAGCGAGAGAGAGAGGGAAAGAACCAGACATCACTCTGGTACATGTGCTGCCAGGGATTGAACTCAGGACCTCATGCTTGAGAATCTAATGCTTCATCCACTGCACCATCTCCCGGACCACAAGGACCCTTGCTTTAGCCTTATTCCTTTCCATTCTAAATATGATGTGTCTAGGTTTCTTTAAGTCTGGGTTAATTCTTTTAGGGACCCTCTGGGCTTCTTGAACCTTTATGTCTTTGATGTTGTCTAGACTAGAGAAGTTCTCGGCTACTATGTCCTGAAGAATTCTTAGTTTCCCTCCCTCTCTTTCTTCCTCTGGTAAGCCAATAATTTGTATTATTTCTTTTGAAGTTATCCCATAGGAGTCTGTTGTTGTTTTCAGTATCTCTTAATGTCTTTTTGAGATCTCTTACTTCTTTTTTAGTTGTCTCTAATTGGTCTTTGGTCTTGCTAATTATGTCTTCAGACTCATTTATTCTATTCTCACTCCCCTCTACTGTTTTCTTTAGTTCATTTTTTTTAATTTTTAAAATTTTATTTATATAAAGGACACACTGAAAAAAAACCATAGGATAAGAGGAGTACAACTCCACACAATTCCCACCACTAGAACTCCATATTCCATCCCCTCCCTAGATAGCTTTCTTATTCTTTAACCCTCTAGGAATATGGACCCAGGGTCATTATGGGGTACAGAAGGTTGAAGGTCTGGCTTCTGTAATTGCTTCCTTGCTGAACATGGGTGTTGACAGGTCAGTCCATACTCCCATCCTGCCTCTCTCTTTCCCTAGTGGAGTGGGGTTCTGAAAAATCAGAGCTCCAAGAGGTGTACCAGTAAGTCCAATAGAAGTATCAGTTCAATGTCGATGATCAGGAGAAGAAATGCCAGGGGATGAAATGCTGTACGTCTATCCCGATGGGGAATGTCAGCCACTGGAAATCAGCTTTTCTGTAGAGAGTGAGCTTTGGAGTCTGTGAATCAGTTTCTTCAGGTCATGCCAGGTCACACCACTGGTTTTGGGGGGTGCATTTTAGTCATGCCATCTTGTGGGCAATGTCAGAGGACAGGGGTCCAAATGGATTTCCGGGGATTCTATATGAGCAGATGCTTTTTCATGTGAAGACTTGACAGTTGTAATTCACTTACTTGTGAAACAAAACTTGTAGCAGATTAGAAGTTTACTATATTGATAACTCAATTATAATTGGTTTAAGTGCCTTTATAATTTTGGAAGTCATTTCTAGTACGATTTTAAGGTTGTTTAAACAGTTTAAGCTCAATAAGATATGAAAAGGTAAACATAAGAACTATGGCTAGGAGCCTCAGGCATGAGAATAATTAGCATAACCATTGTGCTATACACACCACCCATACTCATACAGTTTTCAAGATTAAATGTTTCACATTTATACCAAGACGTAAAACAAAAACAAAAAAAATCAAAAGAGAAAGAAAATTTTAGCAATAGGGAGTGTTTGGTTTTTTTTTTTTTTTTTAAATTTTTTATTTAAGAAAGGATTAGTGAACAAAAGCATAAGGTAGGAGGGGTACAACTCCACACAATTCCCAACACCCAATCCCCATAACCCACCCCCTCCCATGGTAGCTTTCCCATTCTCTATCCCTCTGGGAGCATGGACCCAGGGTCGTTGAGGGTTGCAGAAGGTAGAAGGTCTGGCTTCTGTAATTGCTTCCCCGCTGAACATGGGCATTGACTGGTCGGTCCATACCCCCAGTCTGCCTCTCTCTTTCCCTAGTAGGGTGTGTCTCGGGGGAAGCTGAGCTCCAGGACACATTGGTGGGGTCTTCAATCCAGGGAAGCCTAGCCAGCATCCTGGTGGCATCTGGAACCTGGTGATTGAAAAGAGAGTTAACATATGAAGCCAAACAATTTGTTGAGCAATCATGGATCCCAAGCTTGGAATAGTGGAGAGGAAGTGTTAGGGAGGTACTCACTGCAAACTCTAGTGTAGTCCTGCTTTCAGGTATATATTTTGCAGTAGTTTATGGATACGTGTGCACATAAGCTCTCTCTCACAGAAACTGGTGTATATCTAGGTTATGGGACTTTGTTGGAAAGTGAACTACCTGAGATGAAATTAGAGTGTACTATTAAAGGAAAGGTCTCACCCGAGTAATGAAGCTGAAGGGTTGTCATTCCACACGTGAAGTCTCTGGATACATTCTGAGGTGAAACATGTTGAGGTAGCAATCGTTGCTTTGGTTAGGTTGTGATCGGCAGATGCAATGTTATTTGGTTTGGATTGGGAGATGCATACGGGAAAGTGGGCCCTATCCAAGGGTTCCAGGACTGGGGGAAGTAGGGGCTCTATAGTGAAGATGTGAGGTTCCTGCTGTCTTAGGGTTCAAAAAGACAATCAATAGTTAATATTATTATCACATAATTTGTTAATTGGGTTAACTTTGAAAAGTCCCTTTGTTATGGTTTGCTGGACAGTACCCAGTATCTTGTATATAGCTGTGCTATTGGAAGCTTCTAATCTACTTGGTCTAGGCTTTTGAGAGAGTCCGCATATCAAATACATAGCCTATATATTAAAAAGATTCAGTTTGTCTTTTGAGAAACTTTGAGACATATAATTGATTTCCCCCTCTCATATGAATTAGCTACTGATTTATATGTCTACATTTTGCTAGGAGTGTACATAAACACCATTCCCACCACCAAAGGACTGTGACCCATCCCTCCCGCCCACTCCCACCCCCCACTGGCCCAGGAAGCTACATGCCTACCCCTCACCACTGGGTTTTTACTTTGGTGCCCTACTTACAATTTGATCAGGTCCTGCTTTTAGTTTCCCTTTCAGATCTTCTTAGTCAGCTTCTGTTGATGAGTGGGATCATCCCATACTCATCTTTATCTTTCTGACTTAGTTCACTTAACATAATTCCTTCTAGCTCTGTCCAAGATGGGTCAGAGAAGGTGGGTTCATTGTTCTTGATAGCTGCATTGTATTCCATTGTGTATATATACCACAGCTTTCTCAGCCACTCATCTGGTGTTGGGCACCTGGGTTGCTTCCAGGTTTTAGCTATTATGAATTGTGCTGCTATGAACATAGGAGTACACACCTCTTTTTGGTTGGGTGTTATGGAGTCCTTGGGGTATAACCCCAGGAGAGGAATTATTGGGTCATATGGAAGGTCCATGTCTAGCCTTCTGAGAGTTTTCCAGACTGCTCTCCACAGAGGCTGGACCAATTTACATTCCCACCAGCAATGTAAAAGGGTTCCTCTGTCCCCACATCCTCTCCAGCATTTGTTGCTGCTGTCCTTTTTGATGTATGCCATTCTTACAGGAGTGAGGTGGTATCTTAGTGTTGTTTTGATTTGCATTTCTCTGATAATCAGTGAGCAGTTTTTCATATGTTTGTTAGGCTTTTGGATCTCCTCTGTGGTGAATGTTTTGTTCATTTCCTCTGCCCATTTTTGGATGGGGTCATTTGCTTTTTTGCAGCTAAGTTTGCTGAGCTCTTTATATATTTTGGTGATTAGTTTCTTGTCTGATGTCTGGCATGTGAAGATCTTCTCCCATTCTGTGAGGGGTCTCTCTGTTTGTTTAATAGTTTCTTTGGATGTGCAGAAGCTTTTCAATTTGATGTAGTCCCATTGGTTTGTTTCTGCTTTGGTCTTCCTTGCAATTGGGTTTGATTCATCAAAGATGTCCTTGAGGTGTATGTGGGAAAGTGTTTTACCAATGTTTTCCTCTAAGTATTTGATTGTTTCTGGTCTGACATCTAGGTCTTTGATCCATTTGGAGTTGATTTTTGTTTCTGGTGAGATAAAGTGGTTCAATTTCATTCTTCTGCATGTTTCAACCCAGTTTTCCCAGCACCATTTGTTAAAGAGAGCCTCCTTTTTCCATTTAATCCTTTGGGCCCCCTTATCAAAGATTAGATGCCCATAGGTGTTGGGATTTACTTCTGGGCTTTCAATTCTGTTCCACTGGTCTGTATGCCTATTTTTGTTCCAGTACCACGCTGTTTTGATGATGATGGCTTTATAATATAGTTTAAGGTCTGGGAGTGTGATGCCTCCATTTCTGTTTCTTTTCCTTAAGATGGTTTTGGCAATTCTAGGTGTTTTCAGGTTCCAGATAAATGATTGTAGTGTTTGTTCTATTCTCTTAAAGAAGCCTGGTGGAACTTTGATGGGTATTGCATTAAATTTGTATTTGGCTCTGGGGAGAATATTCATTTTGACGATATTTATTCTTCCAATACATGAGCATGGGATATCTTTCCATTTCTTGGTATCAGTTTCTATCTCCTTGAGTAGCGACTCATAGTTTTCAGTATACAAGTCTTTCACTTCTTTGGTCAACTTTATTCCTAGGTATTTGATTGATTTTGCTGAAACAGTAAATGGGAGTGATTTTTGGATGTCTTCTTCTTCAGATTTAGTGTTTGCATAAAGAAATGCCACTGATTTTTGTACATTGATTTTGTAGCCTGATACCTTGCTATATTGCCTAACAACTTCCAGTAATTTTCTACTGGATTCTTTAGGTCTTTCTATGTATACTATCATATCATCTGCAAATAGTGAGAGCTTGAATTCTTCCCTTCCAATCTGTATCCCTTTGATTTCTTTCTCTTGCCTGATTGCTATGGCAAGAACTTCCAATACTATGTTGAAGAGTAACGGTGACAGTGGACAGCCCTGTCTAGTCCCGGATCTGAGGGGGAATGCTTTCAGCTTCTCTCCATTGAGTATGATGTTGGCTGTAGGTTTGCTATATATAGACTCCACTATCTTGAGGAATTTCCCATCTATTCCCATTTTCTGTAGAGTTTTGAGCATGAATGGGTGTTGGATTTTGTCAAAGGCTTTCTCTGCATCTATTGAGATAATCATGTGGTTTTTGGCTTTGCTTTTATTGATGTGATGAATGACATTGATTGATTTACGGATGTTGAACCAGCCTTGCATTCCTGGGATGAATCCCACTTGGTCATGATGAACAATCTTTTTGATGTGTTGCTGTATCCGGTTGGCCAAGATCTTGTTTAATATTTTGGCATCTATGTTCATCAGAGATATTGGTCTGTAGTTTTCCTTTTTTGTTCTGTCCCTATCAGCTTTTTGGTATCAGGGTGATGTTGGCTTCATAAAAGGTGGAAGGGAGTATTCCTGTTTCTTCAATCTTATGGAATAGCGTAAGAAGTATGGGTATTAACTGTTTCCTGAAAGTCTTGTAGAATTCATTTGTGAAGCCATCTGGTCCAGGACTTTTGTTGTTGGGGAGATTCTTAATAACGGTTTCAATTTCTTTGTCTGTGATTGGTGCATTTAGATTTTGTAGTTCTTCTTGGTTCAGTTTTGGAAGTGCATAGGTTTCTAGGAATTGTTCCATTTCTTCCAGATTCTCTAGCTTGGTGGCATATAGTTCTTTATAGAAGTTTCGCAGAATTCTCTGGATTTCTGTGGTGTCAGTTGTGATATCTCCTGCATCGTTTACAATTCTATTAATTTGAGTCTTCTCTCTTTTTTGTTTGGTGAGTCTGGCTAGGGGTTTGTCAATTTTGTTTAATCTTTCAAAGAACCAACATTTGGCTTCATTGATCTTTTGTATGGTTCTTTTATTTTCGATGTTGTTTATTTCTGCTCTAACTTTAGTGATTTCTGTCCTTCTGGTTGCTTTAGGGTTCCTTTGTTACTCTTCCTCTAAGTCCTTGAGGTGTGTAGTAAGGTCGTTCATTTGGGCTTCTTCTTGGTGTTTAATATGTGATTGTATAGCTATAAGTTTCCCTCTCAGTACTGCTTTCGTTGTGTCCCAAATATTTTGATAGGTTGTGTCTTCATTTTCATTAGTTTCCAGGAACATTTGAATTTCCTGTTTGAGTGAGTCTCTGACCCAGTGGTTCTTAAGGAGCATGTTGTTTAGTTTCCAAATTCTATGTCTTTTAATAATTTTCCGTTTGTTGTTAAAAGTTAGTTTTACTCCACTGTGGTCTGAGAAGATACTTGGGATGATTTCAATGCTCTTGAATTTATTGATGCTGTCTTTGTGGCCTAACATGTGGTCTATCCTTGAGTATGTGTTGTGTGGATTTGAAAAGAAGGTGTATTCCAGTTTTTTGGGGTGGAGGAGTCTGAAAATGTCCAAGAGGTCTAGTCTGTCAATCTCTTCATTCAATTCTCTTGTATCTTTATTGGTTCTCTGCTTTGTTGATCTGTCTAAGTGTGAGAGTGGGGTATTGAAGTCTCCCACTATTATTGTATTACTATTGATGTATTATTGAAATTCTTTCAATAGGTGTTTAATGTATTTAGATGGCCCCTCCTTGGGTGCATAGATGTTAATAATTGTTAAGTCTTCTTGGCTGATTGATCCTCTAATCATTATGTAATGTCCTTGCCTATCTTTTATTACTTTATTTAATTTAAAATCTATCGTGTCTGAGATGAGAATGGCTGTTCCTGCCCTTTTTTGTGGACCGTTAGCCTATATGATAGTTTTCCATCCTTTCACTTTAAGTCTGTGTTTATCTTGTTGTGACAGATGGGATTCTTGCAAGCAGCATATGGTTGGGTTATGTTTTCTGATCCATCCCCCCACCCTGTGCCTTTTGATGGGTGAGTTTAAGCCATTGACATTTAGTGATATTATGGATTTAATGTATTGTAGTGCCATTGTTCTAAAAAATGATTTGTTTACTCTGATATATTACAAGTATTATAGTGATGTTCTTGTTTATAAGAGGTCTTTTAGTACCTCTTTCAGGGCCGGCTTGGTGATAGTTGCCTCCTTTAACTGTTGTTTGTCTAAGAAGGTTTTGATCCCTCCATCTAGCTTGAATGAAAGTCTAGCAGGATATATTATCCTTGGTTGAAACCCTTTTTCATTCAGGGCTCGATAGATATATTGCCACTCCCTTCTGGCTTTTAGAGTTTGAGTTGAGAAATCTGCAGAAAGTCTTATGGGTTTTCCCCTGTATGTGACTTTTTGTTTCTCTCTTGCAGCCTTTAGGATCCTTTCTTTATCCTTACTTCTTCTCATTGTGACTATGATGTGTCTTGGTGTTTTCAGGTCTGGGTTGATTCTGTTTGGTACTCTCTGGGCCTCTTGCACCTTGATATCCTTTCTGTTATTCAGGTCTGGGAAATTTTCTTGTATTATTTCCTCTAGGATGTTTGCTTCCCCTTCCTCTCTTTCTTCCTCTGGCAGGCCAATTATACGAATGTTACTTCTTTTGAGATCATCCCATATGTCTCTGTTGTTGTTTTCAGTGTCTCTCAATCTCTTTTTAAGCTCTTTCACCTCTTTCTTAGTTTTCTCTAACTCATCCTCTGTCTGACTAATTCTGTTTTCTGCTTCTGTTAGTCTGCTTTCCCTTGCCTCAGCTTCTTTCTTCATTACAGCTATTTCAGCTTTCAGTTCTCTAATTGTCTCAAGATAATCAGTATTTTCCTTGGGGGGTCTCAACTGTTGTTTCCCTAATACTGCCATTCCTTGCCTCCAATGTTGTTTTCATTTCTGTGATTAATAAGTTTATTATTGCTTGCATACTTTTCTTATCTATGGTTACTTCTGACTGATTTGTGGTTTCTTCTGGGCTCTTGTCTTCATTCATTGGGGTAGCAGTTTTATTTGTTTTTAATCTACCCATTTTTTTTATTTATGTGTTTCTCTCTCTCTCTTTTTTTTTTTAATGCTCTGTTGTTCCTCAGTTGTTGTGATTTGAGCACAAGTAACACTGTACTAAATACCTTTATGACAACTGCACTCACCAACCTCCGGAATTACAGTAGCAACTGAAGTAAGTATTGAAGGAGTTTGATCGTTACCAGTTAGCCAAAAAATTTCTCCAGTCTGTGAAAAAATAGTAACCAAATCCCAGTGAAGAAAGAGAAAAGAAAGAGAGGATAGCAAGAATAGACAGTTATGCAAATCTACTATCCAGTGTATATTCTAGGGGTAACAAGAGTGTAAAGGGAACTAGAGCAGAGATACACACATAGAGAGTCCACTCTGGGTCAGATTTCTTCCCCAAAGTAATTCACAAATTCAGAAAGGCAAAGAAGAAAGAAGTGTATGACAAGATAAAAATAAATAAATAAATAAAATAATAAAAAAAAAGACATAGAGAGAGATAAGAGAGAGAAAAGGGAGAAGATAAGAAGAAGGGTTGTAATTAAAGAGCAGTGCGAGGAACTTCCCAAATGTGTATCAGTGAGTTTAAAAAAAAAAAAAAAAAAAAACCCCTGTTTGGTGGTATGGGATATCCTGCTAGTAGCTGGTCCCAGGCACTGCTTATGGGGGGGGGGGGGGGCGGCGGGAAGGATGTATGCTTGAAAATTAAAAGGAAGAAAAAAGAATTTGTTTCCCCTATTCTAATTCTTAACCCAAATTAAGTTATAGACACATCCTTGGTATGACCGCTATGGCCCCTTATTGGCTGGCCTGCTAAAGGCAGAAAATCCTATTGTTTACACGAGATGTGTCCGGAGCTCAAAGGCTAGCCGCTTCTCAGTCCGCCATCTTCCGGGAAACCTCTCCCTCCAGACTTTTTTAAAGGATTTCTCAAAAATGAAAACTAGTTCCTTTGATCCAATGAGAGCTATACTCAAGAAGTCTTTGGATCTGCTCTCAGGGCCGTGGTGGACCCTGCAGACTCCCAAGAGAAAGCCCCCGAGCTAAAGTGCTCTCTCCGGTTCCTCTGCCCGCCGCGCTCTGCAACCAGCAGAGGAGCCGCCTTCCTGGGCGGGCGGAGGACAATGCCCGGCGCACTCGCCTTGCCCGGCGCCCTGGGAATTCTGGAGCCCCGCTAGTCCATGTCACCTTTACTCTAATTCTTAACCCAAATTAAATTGTACTCACTTTTTGGTGTCACCCCTTATTAACTAGCCTGCTAAAGGCAGAAAATCCTACCGTTGCCGACGATGCGGTCAGAGCGCTCGCTGTCAGCGACTTCTCAGTCCGCCATCTTCCTCTCCCCTCGGTTTTTTTTTTTTTTTTTTAAGGCACTTTGAACCAGATTATTTAGTCCCGCTATGTCACATTATGAGTCTCTGGAGGGCGTCCTACTTCAAAAAAGTCCTCAAAATCCCAGTTAGAGTTCTCACTGTTCTTGTGGGATTGCTGCAGTCACCCATTTTTAAAAATGGCTTCCAATAGAAGAAAGAATCAAATCAGGAGGGTAGAACTAATCACATGTCTCCAGTCTTAGGGACTGCCAAGGTACTGGATAAGGCTCTGCAAGTTAGAGTCGTCCTTCTCCACAGGAAACACAGGAGAGGGAGTCCAGAAAGTTCCAGGGGAAATCTCCATGCATCTCCCAAGCTCTTTGATCCTGGTCATAAAGAACCAAGGTGTGGCCCAGAGCAAAATGTTCCAGAGACAGAGAAACTGTCTCCTGAAAAAATAGTAGAGGGTTTGAGAAACCTCTTCTTAGGCAGAAAGGTAATCCATGGAGGACAGGTAGCCAAGTGGCATGTACTTATCTGGGGGATGGGCAGGTTAGGTCCCACGTTGGTGCACCAATATGCCAATCCCTGTTCAGGTGCCAGATGCCGGCCTACCTTTCTGGGTGGGAGAGAGACAACCAGGAACTCATGGCTGAATGGGAACACAATACAAAGTTTATTGATCAGAAAAGAATTTGCATTTATACTTTCCAGGAAGGAAGTGGCAGGGTGGAAAAAAGGAAGTGACTAGGAGAGGGGGCAGAGTGGAAAAAGAGTGTGAACCAGTGGGGATTAAACCAATGGGGATTAAACCTATGCCCTGCAGGCAGGGCGGGTCTCAAACAAAACAATGATTATGTAAATAGACCACAACATTAAGCAATGCAGCAGACGTGGCGTAATGAACAACATAGATCTTCTCCTGAGTTTCCTGGTTAGTTCTCTGTCCCTGGTGTCAGCACAGGGCCTCCCCCCTGCTGCTCCAGCCTCTGAGGGCAATAGCAATGGAGATTCACAGTTGCATTTGTTGAGTATTAGGGGAGTCCTCTCCTCCCTTCTGTAGTCTTTTTATTTTTTAATTTCTTTTTGGGGAATTAATATTTTACATTTGACAGGAGAGAAACACACTTGCTGCTGCTCCATATCCTGCCTGTGGAAGTCTCCCAAACTATGGTATTTTACTGTCAACTGTAAATTATTAATCCTCCAATAAACAAAATTTTTAAAAATGCTCCAAGTCACTGATAGATAAATACATATGAAGACAACAATGAGATACCACTTTTTTCCTGGTAGCAAAAGTGAGGGGCAGATTGTAGTGCCCCCAGTTAAACACACATATGATTATGTATAAGGACTCAGGTTTGAACTCCTACTCCCCACCTGTAGGAGGAAGCTTCACAAGCAGTAGAGCAAGTATTTGTTTCTCTTCCTCTCTATCTCCACTCTCAATTTCTCCCTGCCCTATCAAATAAAGGGGAAAAGGTGGCTGTCATGAACAGTGGATTCACTGTGCATGCACTGAGCCACAGAGTTAACTCTGATGGCAAGAAAAGGAAGAGAGAAAGAGAGAAAGGAAGGGAAGAGAATGGTAGGGTGCACAAAGATAGCATAATTTTTTGTAAAGAAATGTTCATGCCAGAGGTTCCAGAGTCTCAGGTTCAGTCTCCAGCACTGCCTTAAGCCAGAGCTGAGTGGTGCTCCTGGAAAAAAGAAAGACAAGAAAAGAAAAGAAAGAAAGAAGGAAACAGCTAGAGAATGAAAGAAAGTGCTGGGGAATTATGCAGATGCAGCCACATCTGCCAAGCTGTCCCCTCAGGCTTTGCCACTTCCTGTGATATTCTCACAGTGCCTTTTTCAACCAATCCTGTCCCAATATGTCACTCCTGGTTGTTGCCCTATAAAGTCCTTCTCCTTCCATCCCTCGTTTTCTTGCCAGCCTTTCACTTCGGTGATTAGACGCAAGGGAGGGTGGTCCGGGAGGCGACCATTTTTGCTTCTTCCACATGGCCCAAACCACTGAGCTCTCGCCCAACTCTGAGGTGCCCGTGTGAATAAAGATTTGTGTTCCCTCTTTGCTCTGGATCTGCTCTCTGTCTTCTCTGCAGTACAGCCCGACAAGAAAGGAAGGAAGGAATACAAGAAAAGAAAGAAAGAAAGAAAGAAAGAAAGAAAGGAAGGAAGGAAGGAAGGAAGGAAGGAAGGAAGGAAAGAAAGAAGGAAGGAAGGAAGAGAAAGAAGCAAAGGCATGGTAATATGAGAAACATGAGACTGCTCTCAGCACAGAACACCATACTGTCACCAAGCAGAACTTTGGGCACCACCACTATGTCTGGTCCCTAGCTGACCAACACATCTTTCTGACATCTTGCATGAATACACACAAGTTCTGTAACTCTGTTTCCCTGGCACATCCTGACTAATATAGTGCTTTGTGGGTATCCTTCCAATGAGAAGTGAGAGTTTTTTTTAATCTAAAGGAGATTAATATCTCTTTCTTTTCTTCTTTCTCTAGCATATCTATTTCAAATCAGTTGTGTGTGTGAGAGAAAGAGAGAGAACTTTAATTACTTCTTAACCTACAGAGATAAGTTGATTTCCATTTGCAAGTCCCAAGTACAAGTTAGACAATGTTTATGGCAATGTTTAAAATCACTGAGTGCACGTTTGTACAATGTACTTCTTCAGAGCTCTTCTATGTGGCGTTCGGCATGAATAACTAAAATGGTTGAAACATTATTTGAGTTCTTTAGCTTGGACATGGACTTGCATTTGGACTCAAGTTGCAGAGGAACGGATCCAATATTAGAAATGAAATGAGACTTCTCTGATTAATAGGAGCAGTGTGATCTAACTATTTCAAGACTTTTTGTTTGTTTTAATGTAGGATGGAAGCCTAGATTCAGAATAATGCATAGGTCAATTGCAAAGATTGTTTGGGAGAATGTCAGGACAATTAAACTGATACCTGGGGTTTTCAGATAGCCCATGGTACCAGAGTCAGCAGTATTAGACAACTGGGCAAAGAAATTGTATGATAAGGTCTGTTAGCAACCATAGAGTTAATGGTGAAGGCAGAGGATGCACTTCCTCCTGCTGTTATATCTCCTCAAACAAGATTAGGTGGTCTTGGGGAGAGGGTCTCCAGGTGACTCTGTTTTGAATCACAAGTCACACTGAAAGTCCCAGGACAATGGACACCACTGACTTTCTCTCTTCACTTAAAAAATTGATAATATATAGGGATTTGCATAGAAAAGATTATCTGAGAGGTCTTTTCCCAACTGTGGCTATTGTGTCACAGAATGACTTCTGACTTTTATTGAGGGTGTCTGTCTGTCCACACTGCCTGGATGCTAGGCTTCTGTCCTTTACTGTGAAGGTTTGTCTGAGCTCCAGGCCCACTTCCATGTGAGGATTTCCATGTATCTTGTCACTTTACTGTTTTTCTGTGATGACAAAGTAAAGCAGACCTATTAGTTGACCATTTTGCTCTCAGTTCGTTTTTCCTTGCAAATGCCAAATTGATATTTATGCTTTTTAAAAATTTTTTAAATTTAATTTTGTTTAATTTGTAAAAAGGAAACACTGACAAAACCATAGGATAAGAGGGGGTACAATTCCACACAATTCCCACCACCAGAACTCCATATCCCATCCATCCCCTGATAGCTTTCATATTCTTTAACCCTCTGGGAGTATAGATACAAGGTCATTGTGGGATGCAGAAGGTTGAAGGTCTGGCTTCTGTAATCGCTTTCCTGATAAACATGGGCATTAACAGGTCAATTCATACTCCCTGCCTGTCTCTATCTTTCCCTAGTGGGGGGAGGGTATGGGGAATCGGAGCTCCAGGACAAATTGGTGGGGTTGTTTGTCCAGAGAAGTCTGGTTGGCATCTGGAAACTGGTGTCTGAAAAGATAGTTAACATACAAAACCTAGAGGACTTCCACTTTTGCTTTCAGGTGTATATTTTGCCCTGATTTATGGATACATGTGAACATATGCTCTATCTCATGGGACCTGGTCTATATGTAGGTTTTGGGACTTTGTTAGGAAGAACCACCTGGAATGGAATTTGAGAATCCCATGAAAGGAAAGGACTCACCTGAGTAATGAGGCCAAAGGGTTGACATTCCCTGCCTGATGACTCTGGACACAGTCTGAAGTGAAACATACTGAGGTGGTACTCATTGAGTTGATTAGGTTGGGGTCAGCACATGTGATATTATTTGGTATGAATTGAGAGAGACATGCAGGAAAGTGAGCCCCACTCTAGAGGTTCCAGGACTGGGGAAATAAAGGCTTTATAGAGGAAGTGGGAGGTTCCTGCTGTCTTGGGGCTTAAGAAGGCAATAGATAGTTATTGCTATAATCACATTATTTGGCAGTGGGTTTAACTTTGAAAAATCCCTTTGTTAGGATTTGCTGTATCATACACAGCATCACCATAATTTACAGTCCTTTGACATTATTTGTATATAGCTATGCCACTGGTTGCTTCTGTTCTCCCTGGTCTAAGCTTTTAAGAGAGTCAACATATCAATGACTCAACCAATGGTCTCTGCATTAAAATGTTTGATTCATTCAACCAGTTTTTCCCCTCTCATATTAATTAAATAGTGATCTATATTACTACAAGTTAATAGGAGTGTACATAAGCACCATTACCACCTCCAAAAGACTGTATCTCATCCAATCCACCCCCCATCCCTACCCCATGAAGCCAAACATCCACCCTCACCCTCAACCCAGGGATTTTTCTCTGGTGCCCTACTCCAAATTCAGCCAAATCCTGCTTTGAGTTTCCCTCTCTGTTCTTTTTTTTCAACTTCTGTTTATGAGTGGGATCATCCCATACTCATCTTTATCTTTCTAATTTAGCTCACTTAACGTATTTCCTTCTGGCTCCATCTTAGATGGATCAGAGAAGGTGGGTTCATTGTTCTTAATAGCTGCATAGTATTCCGTTGTGTATACATACCATAGCTTTCTCAGCCACTCATGTGTTGTTAGGCACCTGAGTTGCTTCCAGGTGTTAGCTATTACGAACTGTGCTGCTATGAACACAGGTGTACACATATCTATTTGGCTGGGTGTCATGGAGTCCTTGGGTATATCTCCAGGAGAGAAATGACTGGGGCATATGGAAGGTCCATATCTATCCTTTTGAGAGTTCTCCAAACTGCTCTCCACAGAGGTTGGACCAATTTACATTCCCACCAGCAGCAGTACAGAAGGGTTCCTTTCTCCCCACATCCTCTCCAGCATTTGTTGCTGCTGTCTTTTTTTATGTATTCCACTTTCACAGGGGTGAGGTGGTATCTCAATGCTGTCTTTATTTCAATTTCTCTGAAAATCAAAGACCTGGAGCATTTTTTCATATGTTTCTCAGTCTTTTGGATCTCTTCTGTAGTGAATGTTCTGTTCATATCCTCTGCCTATTTTTGGATGGGGTCTTTTGCTTTTTTGTTGCTAAGTTTGCTGAACTCTTTGTATATTTTGGTTACTAGTCTCTTGTCTTATGTATGGCATGTGAAGATCTTCTGTCATTCTGTGAGGGGTCTCTTTGTTTGTGTGATAGTTTCCTTGGCTGTGAAGGTTTTCATTTTGATGTAATCCCATTGGTTTGTTTCTGCTTTAGTCTTCCTTGTAACTGGGTTTGTATCATCAAAGATTTCCTTGAGGTTTAGGTGGGAAAGTGTTCCACCAATGTTGTCCTCTAAGTGATAGTTTCTGGTCTAACATCCTGACCCTTGATCCATTTGGAGTTGACTTTTGTTTCTGGTGAGGTAAAGTGGTTCAGTTTCATTCTTCTGCATGTTTCAACCCAGTTTTCCCAGAACCATTTTTTGAAGAGAGCCTCCTTTTTCGATTTAATATTTTGGGCCCCTTTATCAAAGATTAGATGTCCATAGGTGTGGGGGGGCTTTTAAAATTTTTATTAAGTTATATTTATGTATTTGTTGGATAGAGACAGTCAGAAATCCAGAAGGATGGTAGAGGTAGAGAGGGAGAGACAGAGAGACACCTGTAGTCCTACTTCACTACTTGCAGTGTTTTCCCCCTGCAGGTGGGAACCTGCAGCTATTTAATTTTCTGTAGTGATTTTATAGTTCAGTTTCCAGAAATGTTAAGTCGTAGTTCCAAATTGATCTCTTCTTCTTCTTTCTCCTTTTTTCTCTTTCTTCTCCTCCTCCTTCTCCTCCTTTCTCCTTCTCCTCCTTTTCTCCTTCTTCTTCTCCTCCTTCTCCCTTCTCTTCCTCCTTCTCCCTTTCCTTCTTCTTTATCTTTGTCTTCTTCTCTTCCTCCTCCTCCTTTATCCTCCTCCTCCCTTTTCCTCCTCCTCTTTTCTCCTCCTCCTTTCTCCTCCTCCCTCTTCATTTCGAATAAAATTTCAATTATTTCTCAGCCACCCCAAGAATTTCATGTAACAACACGACTGTGTTTTTTTATAATTAAGATTTTTACTACTCAGTAGACATGACCATAAAAGCCCATGCTCACAACATCTCTATGAAGTGTGATGAAAAGTCAAGTAACACTCCCTATTTGGGGAAAGTGATTAAAAGAACTCAACAGGGGGTATTTGTGTTATGAGTAGACCTGGAGCATACAGTTCCCCAATTCACACCTCTCTCTCTCTCTCATCTATGGGTTGTACTCTCGAGAGTCACAAATAGAATGTGGCAAGTCAAAACAAGGAAGAAATCTAACCACTGCTGGAAGTAAGCTGTCCACACCTCAGGAATTCCTACATTGACTTCATTTGATTCAGAAAAGAGAAACAACAAAGCTCATTATGTTAAAGCCACAGATTTAGGGAGATTGTCTGGTACTAAAACTATTACTCTTCTACCCCACAACTTCTACCTCTGGTTTAAGCACTCTGAAATGAAATGTATTGTTAAAGTAAAGAAAACACTCTTACTTATGCTTACTTATAAGGCTGATGAGGAGAACATTTAAAATACTGAGACAGTAAAGGCACAATGTGGACTAGGGAGTCATTCAGACCTTGATTTGAGTTAGTAACAATAATGTACTGTGTGACCATTAATTTATTTCTTTTCTGCATATTTGGAATAGTTCTTACCCTGGACATTTCTATAAGGTTTACATAAGACATTACATAGGGGGGCTAGGTGGTGCACCACTTGGCAAAGAACATACATTACCATGAACAAGAATGTGGGCTCAAGCCTCTGATCCCCACCTGAGGTGGGGATAGATTCACAAGGAGTGAATTAGTGCTACTGGTCTCATTCTCTCTCTCTCTCTCCCTTCCCTTTCAATTTTTCTCTGTCCTATCAAATAACAAGATTATAAGATAACAGGGGTACAATTCCATGTAGTTCCCATCACCAGTGTTCCATGAACTATCCCCTTCATTGGAAACTATCTCATTCTTTATCCCTCTGGGAGTATGGAACAAGATTCGTTATAGAGTGCAGAAGATGGGAGGTCTGGCTTCTGTAATTGTTTCTCTTTTGGACATGGGTGTTGGCAAGTTGATCTACACCCCCATCCTATTTCTGTCTTTCCCTAGTGGGGTAGGGCTCTGAGGATTCAAGACTTCAGGACACAATGGCGAGGTTGTCTGCCCATGGAGTTCAGGATGGAATCATAGTAGTATCAGCCACTTGGTGGCTGAAGGTCATAAGATACAAAGCAGAACAAAATGTTTAATAAACAGCAACCAAAAAGTAGGAATAGAGCAGGTGAGTAAAGGGATTTTAGGGTGGAAGGAAGTTAGGGAGTCTATTTTAGGTATATTCCAACGGGCCCATGACTTTAGTGATTTTTTCCTGAGCCTGATAGCTAACATGCAGGAGGACTAAAAGCTCCCAAACATGAGGAAAGTATATAAATACCATTAACTGTTAATTCCATCGATCTGACCTAGATCCCATGTCTTTTCATCTTTTGCATAGCAGCCTTTGTAACTTCTGCATGCCTGTCAGGCTGAGCTCACAGTCCATGCTCACAGCCGGGAACATGCTAGCTTGCACTCATTTCAGGACCAGTCTTCCTTGAGTGGCAGAATATGTTGATCTAGCCTCCCTTCAGAGAGTGAGGCAGTCCCTGTCATTGCTGCTGTACAGTGAGGTCAAGGTCCTGGAGAGGCCCACAAGAAGACTTATGATGATGTCCCTGACTGAATCAATTACACATTTTTTTTATTGCACATTTAAAATGATGCCCATCCAGGGGACATAGTTCAGCCTGTGGTCATATGTCAGCTCATGCCTTGGACCTCTGATTTGATCCTGACACTGACAGTACTGGAGTGGTCCTCTGACTTCTCTCTCTGTCATGTGATTCTCTCTCTCTCTCTCTCTGCCTCTCTTATATAAAATAAAGTAGTGGTGCATCCAGGGTCACATTACCATATGAGAAGACCCTGGTTCAAGCCCCCAGGCACCACAGGCAGGGATGCTGGAGGTGTCTCTCCTTCATTTGCCTCTCTCTCTCTCTCTCTCTCTCTCTCTCTCTAGCTCTCTCTGTCTCTCATCTACCAAAAATGAAAGAAAATAATACTAGACTAGAGAAGGAAAGAAGGAGAAAGATGGGGAGTTGGGCAGTAGCACAGCAGGTTAAGCGCACGTGGCATGAAGTGCAAGGACCGGTGTAAGGATCCCGGTTCGAGCCCCCAGCTCCCCACCTGCAGGGGAGTCGCTTTACAAGCAGTGAAGCAGGTCTGCAGGTGTCTATCTTTCTCTCCCCCTCTCTGTCTTCCCCTCCTTTCTCCATTTCTCTCTATCCTATCCAACAATGACGACATCAGTAACAACAACAATAATAACTACAACAGTAAACAACAAGGGCAACAAAAAGGAATGAATAAATAAACATTAAAAAAAAAAGAATGAGAAAGACAGCCACAAGAAATAGTATTGGAGTTGTGCAGGCATCAAGTCCCAGTGACAGCCCTGAAAGCAAATAAATAAATACAGTCAATTTAAAAAAATATTTAAGTGACTTCTCAATAAAGCTGACATTAAAGCAAATTAATAATTTTAATGATTTAACCATCCCTTCTTTCAAAATAGCAAGTTGACATTTGAAGTGAGTTCATCAGTGTTCTTGAAACAAGACCCCAGTGTAGAGAGAAAAAGGGTAACTAACTCACTGGAGGAATGTGATGGGGGGGGGCAAAGATCAGTAGTGGATCCCATGATCCAGGAATCTGGGATGAGGTGTATTAATAGCGTCCCTAATCCCTTCTCTATAGGAGTCTGTTAAAATGACTGCCAGAGCTCTGGCCACTCTCTTATCTAAACAGAAGGACTGACTTCACGGCAGCAACTGAGCTAAGTGATTTCATGTCAAAGGTATCAGGTAATGAAGGAAGCTGGAATAGCCTCACATTTGCTCCCTAGCTCCCAAAGAACAAACAAACAGGCCTCATTGAGCTAATCAAGGGCAACTGGTTTTGCTCTGAAGCAGTTGCTGGATTAGGACAAATGACAAATGCTTTGGAAATACATCTGTGTAAACCAATTCAGAGCTCGAGCCAGGGTGTGGCGAACACCCAGTGAAGTAGTATGAAATGGAGCTGGGGAGAGAAAGCAAACTGTAGACAGGGTCAGGACTGGAGAGGTAGCATAATGATTGTGCCAAAAGACTTTCAGGCCTAAGGCTTTGATTTCCCAGGTTCAGTCCCCAGTATAACCATTAGCCAGGGCTGAGCAGTGCTATGGAAAAAGAAAAAATAAGGCACAATTTGACATCAATATCAAAATAGAAAGTTTGGAGGAGGAATTGAAAGTGCCCCCTCCCCACCATCTGCTTGTAACACTCGTTAAAAGAGTTAGAGGTTGGAAAGAAAGTTTTAGAACCACTCTCTGAGGTAAGTGTAGCTGACTTTTTATTCTATCTGCTTATTATACAATCTCTTTCCTTACAATATTTAGTTTTTGTTAGTTTGTTATTGTTTCATTAAGGTTTTCCAAATAAAGGTAATGCATAAGCAAGCTTTTTGAATAACTTATTTATTTTACAGGAGAGAAAGGGAGAGAGAAAGAGAGAGCGAGAATAGAGTACTTCCTTGGCATATATGGTGTTAGGTATTGAACATGGAACCACATACATGCAAGTTTGGCTTTCTACCCCTGACCCAGCTTCTGAGCTACTGAACATGGTCCAGTGGAGAAGCAGTTACAGAAGACAGAATTCCCACCTTCTGCATCACATAAAGAATTTTGGTCCATATTCAGAGAGGGAGAAATGTTAGGGGAAGATGACCAGAGGACTCTAAGCTCCAATTCCATCATGACCCAAACAGAGAAGAGGAAAAACAAACAAGCAAACAAACAAAATATTATACCCATGAAAGCTGATAAATTAGAAAATGATTACCTTGACATTATTAAAAGTAGATATATCTAGAAATTTAAAAATAAAATGAGTAAACTATTACAAAGTTGCATTCCATATCAAAGCCACCAACAAATATCTCCAGATTCACCATCAAAATATTTGTAGTGTACATGGCTTCTTGCCAAATTCCCTACTTCCCCACCCAGACTCAGGTTACTGTCCCTTCTTTAACTGTTTTCCCTAATGCCACTTCTAAAGTCTGTGCATGTGGAATCATGCCCTTACAATCTGTCAAAACTCCCTCATTACATTGCAGTGAACCCTAGCCCACTTCTGGAAGCCCCAGCCTCTGGCTCCTGGTCCCTGGCCTCTCACCTGGCCTCAGATTGTTTTTCTCTTCCTCAAGTGATTTCTTCTTGACAAAGTTTGCCTCCTTGCTCTTCTGAAAGATGAATTTCAGTGTATCATGCTTGCTTTTTGTTTGCTTTCTGCTTTGAATCCCACTCAATACGGCCTTCCTTTAGTCACTGTAGAGTTCATTACTTCATACTATTAATCAACTTTTTTTTTTTTTGCCTCCAGGATTCTCACTGGAGCTCAGTGCCTGCTCTATGAATTCACTGCTCCTAGCAGCCCGTCCCCCCCCCCCCCACACACACACACACATTTTATGGGATAGGACAGAGAGAAATTGAGAGAGAAGGGGAAAATAGAGAGGGAGAGAGATGACAGTCACCTGCAGACCTGCTTCACAGCTTGTGAAACTTTCCCCTTGCAGGTGGGGAAAGGAGATTTGAACCTGGGTCCTTGTGCATGGTAATATGTGTGCTTAACTGGTTATGGCACTGCCTGGCCCCCTGGTTGCTAATGCTTTGTCAATGATGTAACCCACCAAACTGTGCGGGCTTGCTCCGGGTCCCCCGCCTCCCTGGCCACTGGCAGCAAAGGTCAGAGCGGTCCCCTGGGAGTTCTAGGATGGCTCTGCGTGTCTGGGGTGATGTGTGTGGAGAAGAGAGAATCGTGCCAGACTCGTCCAGCTCCAGGAGAGGCCTCAGAAAGGGGGCAACTCATTTATTGAGAGATAAAGCAAGCAGATATACCCATTGTTGAGGGGGAAGGTTGAGGTAATCATTCACCCAAACACAATACATAATAGCGTCTTGACCTACAAATTATTTGATCACACTGGAAAGTTATTGTGATCATGAGTTCACAATGCATATTTCTCTGGGGGTAAATTACAGGCACTTTAGGTCAGGGGGGAAGGGAGCAGTTGAGCAAAACCAGGATACTTGTGGTGGTTTTCAAGTCTGCCATACACAATACACAGTAATTCATGACCTTTCTTTTAAGGGGGGAGGAGGGACACGTGCAGAAAAATAGCCCCCGTCTGGAGAAGCCTTCCATCATTAGTTCACGAGGTTGGGGGGACTTGCCTTTGTCTCTACCCAGGGTGTGGGGGGGTAGAACTTGGGGTCTACCTGCTCAGAGTCTCATGGAAACAATGGCATGGACTTCTCGGACAGTGGGCCCACTCCCAACAAAACTGGATGATTCATTATGTTAGGACCTTTGCCTCCAAGGAGAAAAAAAGGAAAACAGTGTTAACATTTGTAAATTCTAGAGACTATTTATTTGGTCTTTTCTGTTTAGATGCATGATTTCATCCCTGAGGAAATGGACAGATGTCTCTCAGTGGAAACTTGAGAACATCAGCCTTCATCACACATACATTTGCCCCCACACACTCAGTTGACTTTCACAAGTCTTTCATGTTGCACATGGAGCTGGACTTCCCTTCTCTGACTGCTTCTGGACCATTCCCAAGGTGTGAGACTCTTCAAAAGCCTATTTAAATGAGTTTGTTGTGTACATGAGGGGATAAAATGATCTTCCTTAGCCTTGCACAACATTGCTAATGGGCGGGTTCAGTCTGTTTCCATCTACAAGAACAGACGATACAACCAACAAGTGAGAGCCCTTATCATATATATATATATATATATGTACTAACTGGGCCACATTCATGCAAGACATGCACTCTAGCTACTGAACTATTTCTCTGGACCATTAAGAACTGGGTTTTGGTTTTTTTTTGTATTAAATCATGAGAGGAAAAGTTGGGGGGAGGAGTTTCCCAGAGCACGAGGGAGCTTAAAGCATGTAAGTCAAGTCCTATGGTCTCTCAGCTGAGATTTAGTTTTTTTTTATGAGAAAGAGAAAAGAATAGATAGATAGATAGATAGATAGATAGATAGATAGATAGATAGATAGACAGATAGACAGATAGACAGATAGACAGATAGACAGATAGATACTAGAGCACAGTTCAACTCTGGCACACAGTGGTACCAGGGGTTGAACCTGGGACCTCTGGAGACTCAGTGTTCTAATGCTGATGGATCTTCCTACTCTGGGTGTCTCACGAGGATGGGCTTCTAAAACTAGTCTGTGTGGACTGTTCACCACACTAGAAGATTCTGGTGGGGCTTGAAAAGACTATGTAACTAAACTAAGGGCTTTCTCCAACTTAGACAAACACTAAAATCCCATCTTCTCTCAATCTCTATGCCTTATTGTCTAATACCCATACTAATTTTTTGCATTCAAGATTGAAAGCTGCATCATACTATTACTGAGGCTTGGTGCCTGCACAGAAACCCACTGCTCCCAGAGGCCACTTTATTTTCCTTTTCTTCTTCTTTTGTTCTTTCTTGTTTTATTTACTTATGTTTGGATAGAGACAGAGAGAAATGAAGAGGGAATGGGGAACAGAGAGGGAAAGAAAGACGAAGAGACACCTGTAGCAATACTTTAGCACCTGTAAAGTTTCTCCCCTACAGGTGGGGGCTAGTGTCTTGAACCAGGGTTCTTGAACATGGCAACATGTGCACTCAACCATATGCACTACCACCTGGCCCCCTTTCTTGTTTTCTCATAGAGACAGAAAAAATGAAAGGTGAGGGGAGAAAGAGATAGACAGAGAGATACCTGAAGACTTCTTTTTTTTTCTTTTTTTATTTATTTATTCCCTTTTGTTGCCCTTGTTGTTTTATTGTTGTAGTCGTTGTTGGATAGGACAGAGAGAAATGGAGAGAGGAGGGGAAGACAGAGAGGAGGAGAGAAAGATAGACACCTGCAGACCTGCTTCACTGCCTGTGAAGCGACTCCCCTGCAGGTGGGGAGCCAGGGTTCGAACCGGGATCCTTATGCCGGTCCTTGTGCTTTGCGCCACCTGCGCTTAACCCGCTGCGCTACAGCCCGACTCCCACCTGAAGACTTCTTTCACTGCTCATTAAGCTTACCCCATGCATGTGGGGACAAGGGACTTGAACCCAGGTCCTTGAACATGGTGATATGTGCACTCAACCAGGTATGTCACTGCTCCACCCCATGTATCACACTCTCTTACAGTGAGTATGAAGTGCCACGAAATAGAACACATGAGTATCTGATTCACTTTTAGCTTTCACTGAGAACTTCTCTTCTCTTTTCTCTTCTCTTTTTTTAATTTATCAAGTGATAGAGAAGCCATAGCATCATTCTGAGGCCCCAGATATTGAACCTGGGGCCTCACATGTACAAGTCCTGCAGACTGCCCACTGAACCACATGTCTAATAACACCATCAAAGGCAGCTAGACTCAGTGAGCTGCTGGAGTGGAGAGCTGCCTGTCAGAGATTCCTTCAGAGACTGCTCTGAAGGACAGAAATAAGTTCCTGTTTAAAACCCCACACATTTCATCAAATGCATTTTCCACTATATAAGATGTTACTTTTCTTTCTTTTTTAAAAAAGTTTTTATTTATAAAATGGAAACACTGGTAAGGCCATAGGATAAGAGGGGTACAATTCCCACCACTAGAACTCCATATCCCATCCTCTCCCCTGATAGTTTTTCTATTCTTTAACCCTCTGGGAGCATGAACCCAGTGTCACTATGGGGTGCAGAAGGTGGAAGGTCTGGATTCTGTAATTGCTTCCCCACTGAACATGGGCATTGATAGGCTGATCCATACCCCCAGCCTGTCTCTCTCTTTCCCTAGTGAGCAGAGGCTCTGTAAAAGCAGGGCTCCAGGACACAGTGGTAGGGTCGTCTAGCCAGGGAAGTCCGGTTAACATCACACTAGCATCTGGAACCTGGTGGCTGAAAAAGAGTTAAGATACAAAGCAGAGCAAATTGTTAACTAATCCTGAACCTAAAGGCAAAAATATTAGGGATGGAGATTTGGGGTCTCCATTTTGGAAAAAGCTAGGTTTAGGGGCCCATGACCCAACTAGTTTTTGCCTGTGCCTAACATCTAATGTGCACGTGACCTAAGCTATTGTCTGGGGGGATGATGTCACAGTTGTAAAAATGACCAGAAAGCTAGATCAGGAAGAGAGTAGCTCCCAAATATGGGAAAAGTATATAAATATTGTTAACTGTAAACCCCATCGATCTGATCTGGGGCCCATGTTCAGCACAGGAGCCTATGTAATGTCGGGCTGTGCCACGGAGAAGAGAGAGAGGAGGTCCAGAGCAAAGAGGAAACACAAATCTTTATTTGCGCTGGCACCTCAGAGTTGGGTGAGAGAGAAACAGGCTGGGCCACGTGGAGGTAGTGAAAATGGCCGCCTCACGCAATAACCTTTCCTGCATCTAAACACCGAAGTGAAGCACCGGCAAGAGAGAGAGGTGCGGAAGAAGAAGGGCTTTTATGGGAGCAGCTCTCCGAGAATGGGAAGGGGAAGGAGTAACCACAGCACTCTAGGGTAGGATAACAACTCTCATGAGAATGGGAAGGGGGAGAAGCAACCAGAGCACCGCAACCATGCCCCCCCCCCCCCCCGCATAGACAATGCCCTGGGGTCACAACATGGCTGAACAGGCACTCCGAGAATATCCCAACTCTCACGGGAACTAGCAGTAGCCCAAGGGGACAACATGGCAGATGTGACTGCGTCTGCACAATTTCCCAGCAATGTAACCTCTGCATCCCTGTAGGTCTGAGCTCAGATCCCATGATCATGGCTAGGAACATTCCAGGCTTCACTAATTTCAGCACCCATCATCCTTGGGTGGTAGGCAGAGTATGCTCTCCAACCTTCCTCCGGAGAATGGAACATTCTCTACCATTATTGATTCACATTGAGGGCCAGGTCGATAGGGGGCCACAGTGTGGTCCATTATGTTGTTCCTGATAGAATGACCAGTGATAGTGGTGAGAGGGATCTGTTAGAGGTGTTACTTCTCTTTCAACAAGATTTTACTGTGCTTTTTTTTTTTTAATATTAAGGGATCTTATAATTCATAGAGAAGAAATACTGAGTAACACCTGAAATTCTTGGAAACACCTCAAAAAATGGTCTGGAGGAAAAAGAAAACTTTAGTTTTGCTGATGCATGATTTTTTTTTTCAAATTAAATCAGTATATAGTTATATGTTTCAGATATTTTCCAAGTTTTGGAAACACCAAAACAACATCAAAAAGTCCTCATTTGGGGGCTGGGCAGTAGCGCACTGGGTTAAACACACATAGTACAAAGCAGAAGGAACCATTCAGGGATCTGGGTTCAAACCCAGACCCCCCCCCCCCCAGCAGGGAGGTCACTTCACAAGGGATGAAGTAGGCCTACAGGTGTCTATCTTTCTCTTCCCTTCCTCTCTTGATTTCTTTCTGTCCTATCCAACAACAACAAAATGAGAAAAATGGCCACTAGGAGCAGTGGATTCCTAGTGCAGGAACCGAGGGGTGGGGAGCCCTCATTTTCACAAAAATAGCTGCTGGGAGAGATGGATTTGTAGTGTCAGCACCGAGCCCCAGCAACAACCCTTGTGACAATACATTTAAAAAGAATAAAATAATCCTTGTTTTCATAGAGGTAACTTTCTTTTTCTTAACTAGAGATAGATGGGCGGGGGGAGGAAGGGAGAGAGAGAGAAGGAGAGAGAGAGAGAAGGCACTGAAGCTTCCTTCAGTGCACTGGAAGCTGGGCTTGACCTTGGGTCACACACAAGGCAAAACAGTGCACTGTCCAAGTGAGCTGTTGCACTGACACTGAACTTACTTTGTTATATGAAGCTTTAGCTCCACTCTACTCAGCTATGTATAGACATTCTTTAAGAATCATACCAGCCATGGGGTATATCCCTAGGAGAGGACTTGCCTAGGCAGGCCACCCCACCAATGTGTCCTGAAGCTCTGCTTCCCCAGAGCTCTGCCCCACTAGGGAAAGAGAGAGGCAGGCTGGGAGTATGGATCAATTTGCCGATACCCACGTTAAGTGGGGAAGCAATTACAGAAGCCAGATCGTTCACCTTCTGCACCCTACAATGACCTTGGGTCCAACTCCTAGAGAGTTAAAGAGTAGGAAAGCTATCAGGGGAGGGGATGGGATACAGAGTTCTGGTGGTGGGAATTGTGTGGAGTTGTACCCTTCTTATCCTATGGTTTTTATCAGTGTCTCTTTTTTATAAATAAAAATAATAATAATAAATAATGATACCAGCTAAGCCTACTTTCTAGTAGTCTCTGGAAAATAATAGTGAAATTTCTATATAACGTGCAGAAATAACATATTAATTAAGATTTCGGCGATGTGATATTTGGCTTGATGGGCTCAACTCCTTAAAGTTGATTCCAGAAACAAAAATGGTGACACACTATCAAAGTCACAGGTCTTCCCCCAGACTGTGGTGGCAAGGGCTCAAGGATCACACAGGCCTCTGTTCAAAAGGGATGATGAGAGAGACTGGATCACTTGACCACATGGAGTTTCTGCATCCATGAAGCTTTTTTTTTTTTTTAAATCTTATTTATTTATTAATGAGAATGATAGGAGGAGAGAGAGAAAGAACCAGACATCACACCAGTACATGTGCTGCCAGAGGTTGAACTCGGGACTTCATGCTTGAGAATTCAGTGCTTTTTTCATTGCACCACCTCCCAGATCACCATCCATGAATCTTTCTTGGAAGACCCTGCATTTCTAACCAGGCTGGTTTCAAAGGAAGCAGAAATCCTGCCTTCAGCAATGATCTAGGAAGTGTGGACCTGAGGGAACGCTGAATTTTTGAAGAGTAGGAAAGGCAGTGTTTGGAGCACTTTGATAAGCTGATTTGAAAAAATACATAGTACTTTCTTAGTTCCTAACTGTCTCCCTAACAAGTTACCATCATATCATCCTTCCCTGTGTTACTCGGATATTATTATTTTATTATTTTAGCAAATACAAACAACAGAAATATTGTCTTTGAAGCCACATAAATTTAGATATCACTTTAATAATTGCATTTTGAACAGTGATACAGGAAAATAGGGGGTAAAAAGTCTGAAATTTTTCTCCTCTTTCTGTCTCTCTCTCTCTTACCAGAGGACTGCTCAGCTTTGGTTTACAGTAGTGCACTGGATTGAACCTGGGACTTCAGAGCCTCAGGCATGAGAGTCTCTTTGCATAACCATTATGCTATCTACCCCCTTCCCTGAAATCTTTTTATGTAGCCTATAGATATGACATTCAACATAGAGAAGCCTGGCAGTGACTCATCCCATTGAGCACACCCCATGACCATGTACAGGGACCCAGGTTCAAGTCCTCAACTCACACTTGCAGCTTCATGAATGCTGAAACAGTGCTGTAGGTGTCTCTCCTCTTCATCTCTATCTTTCTCAGTCTCTCACCTTCTGTCAAAAAGACAAAGAAGAAAAAAAAGGTTTCCAGAAGTGGTGGAACAGTATGTGCAAAGAATCCCAGCGAAAATTTTAGTCTAAAACAGAGCAAACAAACAACTCAGCATGATGCAAGAAGAAACTATGAAATAGCAGTCAAGGTGTCAGTCTGACATGTAGTAGCCCTTCTCCAACTCTCCCTAATGGGAGAAAAAATAGAAAAATTACTGTTTGGGGAAACGGCATTTTAAAAAATATTTCTTTATATTGATTCAGTTATGATCAACCAGTACATTGGGTAAGAGAGGTAAAATTCCACACAGTTCCCACCACCAGAGTTCCACATCCCATCCCCTCCATTGGCAGCTTATCTATTCTTTATCCCTCTGGGAACATGGACCCAGGATCATTATGGGGTGCAGAAGGTGAATGGTCTGACTTCTGCAATTGCTTCTCTGCTGGACATGGGCATTGGCAGGTGGATCCATACCCCCAGCCTATTTCTGTCTTTCCCTAGTGGGGCAGGTGTCTGGAGAGGTGAGGTTCCAGGACACAGTAGTGAGGTCATCTGCCCAGGAAAGTCAGGTTGGCATCATGGTAACATCTGAAACTTGGTGGCTAAAAAGGATTAAGATATAAAGCAGAACAAATTGTTTAATAATCAGGAAACTAAAGCCAAGAATATAGCAGATGAGATTTGGGGTCTACATTTTGGAAAAAGCTAAGAAGTCTATTTTAGGCATATTCCAAAGGCCCCATGACTTTGCTAATTTTTGCCTGAGCCCAACAGTTAACATGCAGGTGGACCAAAGGTATTGTCTGGGGAGATGGTGTCAGAGTTGGGAGTAGGACTAGAAAGCTGGATCAGGGAAGAGAGTAGTTCCCAAATATGGAGAAAGTATATAAATACTGTCAACTGTAAACCCCATCTATCTGATCTGGGGCCCATATTAAGAAATATTTCTTTCATTTTTTGCCTCCAGGGTTACTACTGCAGCTCAGTGCCTGCACAACAAACCCACCACTCCTTAAGGCTATTTTTTTTCCTTGTTGTTTATCATTGTTGTTGTCATTATTGTTGTTATTGCTGTCATTGTTGCTGGATAGGACAGAGAGAAATGGAGAGAGGAGAGGAAGACAGAGAGGGGGAGAGAAATATAAACACCTGCAGTCCTGTTTCACCGCCTATGAAGCGACTCCCCAGCAGGTAGGGAGCCGGGGTTCCAACTGGAATCCTTAGGCCGGTCCTTGTGCTTCGCACCACATGAGCTTAACCTGCTGCACTACCTCCTGCCCCTCCCTCCAAGAAATATTTCTTGACATATCCCACCAGTCAGAAGTTCCATCACTAGCTAGGGGAGCCTCTGCCCGGTTACTTTTGGAATGTGAACAGGCCCACGTCTGAGTGTGAAATTGCGATGGTAGCTACCTCTACCTCACAGAGTTGTGATCAGAACAAATGTTAAAGGACTGAACTTGGTCAGTACATCCTTTAAGCATAGGATAAAGAGGACCCTTGGTCCTGGATGCTGGCATTCAAGCTCAAGTTCCTCTTCAGTCAGGTAAGCAAACACTTGTGTGATTGTGCTGAGAAACACAGTCATTAGCTTATGACATATTTAATGATCACCTGCTATGTCCCCATCTCAACAACAAGTGCTGGGGACACATCACTGGAATCAGACAAAGCATGTCCTTGTGGTGCACCAGCCTGGCAGGGGACAGTGACATTTCGAGCTCATTGTTATCACAACAAGAGCTACGAAGGGAAAGTACAGGTGATGCGTAAGGATAAATATAGTGTGCAGGGCAGACAACTTTAGCTGATGGGGCATCAGAGGAGGCAGCTCTAGGGAGTAACATTTAAACCAAGATCAACAAAGGGGCAGAGTGGAGTCATTTAAGTGTTCAAATAAGATGAGAAAGATGACCCCCTTTAATCTTACCATATTCTCATGTGAAGAGATTGAAGAAAATGTTCTGGGTGGCAGGTGGTAGAGCACCTGGTTGAGTGCACATGCTACAGTGCACAAAGACCTGGGTTCGAGCCCTGGTCCCCACCTGCAAGGGGAAAGCTTCATGAATGGTGAAGTAGGGTTGTGGATGTCTTTCTGTCTCTATGCCTCTCTAACTCCCCCTTTCCTCTCGATTTCTGTCTCTATCCAATTAATAAATAAAGATAATAAAAATTTAAAAGAATGTTCTATGGGAATTTAAGAATACAAAACTGTTAACTAAAAAAACTCTATTATAATTACTTGTTTCATTTTTTTCTTTATTGGGGAGTATTAATGATTTATAGTTATTAGTAAAATATAGTAGTTGGTACCTGCATATAATTTCTCAGTTTTCCACATAATAATCTTACCTCCCAGCTAGGTCCTCTTCTGCCATCATGTCCCAGGACCTGAACCCTCCCACCCCACCCCAGAGTCCTTTACTTTGGTGTAATATGTCAACTCCAGTCCAAGTTCTGCTTTGTGTTTTCCATTCTGTTCTTATTTTTACAGCTTCTTTCTATGAATGAGATCATCCTATATTCATCAGAAGGCTATGATGATTATCATGAGTAGTAATAGTATCAGTAGTAGTAGACACAATGAAAAATTTGTGTCTAGTATGAAATTAGTAAAATGCATTTAGATAGGCCAGTGGGTTACAAATTTGGGTGCCTTGCATTTAAAAAGCTAGTATTGAGGAGCTGGGCTGTGGCACACCCAGTTGAGCTCAGATGTTACTGTGCACAAGGATCCAGCTTCAAGCTCTCAGTTCCCACCCGCAGAGGGAAAGCTTCGCAAGTGGTTAAACAATACTGTAGGTATCTCTCTGTCTGCTTCCCTCTCAATCTTCTTCCCTCTCAATTTCTCCCTGTCTCTAGCCAATATATACATACATAAATAAAATATTTAAAAAATAACAAAAATCCAGAGAAGGAAAAAAAATCAGTCTGATTAAACCTCAGGATTCTAAAGTGTGACTGCCCCACCCCCCCGGGACTGGAAACCGTTTTCTTTGCATTGGGTGTTTTGTTTGTATGTGAAAGCATCATACAGTGGAAAGAACATCGCGTCTGGCTCTGACATCAGCAGGTGTGGATTCTATTTCTGTCAGTCGCTCACTGGGGAGCCACAGGCAGACATCTGAGTATGGGCGTGACCCTTGTGCAAGGGGAAGGGGGGGTCACACACAGAAGGCCTGCATTGCAAGGCTCAGCAGGGCAAGCTCTGTCAGCTCAGGAGAAGGGAAGGGTTAGGATGAGGGTGATCCTGAAGATTTTCTCTTTCACCTCAGCCTCTGCTGGCACCTGTTTTCTCATTTTGTGAGTGAAGGATCCAGGGCTTAAATAGTCTCATTTAGAAAAGTCATCAAATCAGTGGGGTATACAGTTAACAATATTTATATACTTTTCCCATATTTGGGAGCTACTCTGTTCCCTGATCCAGCTTTCTAGTCCTTTTTCCAACTATGACACCATCTCCTCAGACAATAGCGTGGGTCCTCCTGCATATTAGATGTTAGGTTCACACAAAAACTAGTAAAGTCATGGGCCCCTTGGAATATACCTAAAATAGACCTACCAGCTTTTTCCAAAACGAAGATCCCAAATCTTCACCTGCAATTTTCTTGCCATTAGGTTCATGATTAATCTACAACTTGTTCTACTTTGTATCTTAACTCTTTTTCAGCCACTAGGCTCCAGATGCTACCATGACACCAGCCTGACTTCCCTGTGCAGAGGACCTCACTATTATGTCTTGGAGCCCCTTCTTTCCAGAGCCTTGCCCTACTAGGGAAGGAGAGAGACAGTATGGGAGTATGGATTGAACTGCCAATGTCCATGTCCTGCGGAGAAGCAATTACAGAAGCCAGACCTTCCACCTTCTGCACCCCATGATGATCCTCGGTCCATACCCCCAGAGGGATAAAGAATAGGCAAGTTATCAGGGGAGGGAGTTGGATACAGAGCTCTGGTGGTGGGCATTGTGTGGAAATGTACCCCTCTTATTCTATGGTCTTGTCAATATTTCCATTTTATAGATAAATAAAAAATAATAGCAGGGAGTCGGGCTGTAGCGCAGCGGGTTAAGCGCAGGTGGCGCAAAGCACAAGGACCGGCATAGGGATCCCGGGCTCCCCACCTGCAGGGGAGTCGCTTCACAGGCGGTGAAGCAGATCTGCAGGTGTCTCTTTCTCTCCTCCTCTCTGTCTTCCCCTCCTCTCTCCATTTCTCTCTGTCCTATACAACAACAACAATAATAATAACTACAACAATAAAACAACAAGGGCAACAAAAAGGAATAAATAAATAAAATAAATATAAAAAAATAATAATAATAATAGTAAAAAAAGAAAAGTCAGACAAAGATCTGCAGCTTTTGGTAACAGTAATAAAACAAACGATGGACAGGTGTGAAAGGTACCTTGAGGGTATATTGAGTGCAGGTGCATGGGACATACATTGACTCTTTGTCACATCAGATATAGGACAGTCTTTTATCCTCTGGAGTATGTATGAGGTCCTGGGCCAGAAATCCCCCCACACTGTGATACTCCTTCAACCTCCCCCCTCATTCTCTGGGAATTTCTCCCTCTGTGTCTTGCTCTTCTAAGAGACTTTCCCCAACCCATCCTTCTTTTCTCTTCTTTTTTTTATATTAAGCTGGCATTTATTGATAATGTGTTATATCAGAAAATGTGCAATATGACAACTTGTGCAGGTCAAGGCATACATGAATTAAGGAACTAAGGAGAAACACTTTAAAGTGGTAGAGACTATATTAGGCTTGATTTTTGTAAACAGGGAAAATATAATCATGAGGACAGGAAGTGGATAAGTAGATACAAATAGCCATGGAAGCAGACTATGATAGATAGAAAAGGACGCCAAAGGAATATTTTATGTCTCCACCCATGAAAAATTGCATAATAAAGATTTTGACTTACTGGAGCTCTATTATAACACTTTTCCCCTTTATTGTGGGATTAGTGTTTTACAGTAGACAGTAAATACAATAGTTTGTACATGCATAACATTTCTCAGTTTTCCACATAACAATACAACTTCCACTAGGTCCTCTGTCATCCTTTTCTAGGACCTGTACTTTCCCCATTCACCCACCCCAGAACCTTTTACTTTGGTTTAGCCCATTCTTCCTTTTCCAGCTTCCTTGGCACTGTTTCCTTTCTTTGCTTTCTCTCCTGAGACTCTAATTCTTCTGCCCCTTCTCCTTTTCCCTTTCTACGCTTCCTTCCACAAAAAAAAAAAAAAAAAAAAATCTGTTAGCTAGAAGTCATGCTGCCAGACTATAATCAGTTGCTACTGAGACCACTTGATATAAGCATCGGAGTTATGCTCAATATGGAGGTGGGCTATTCAGAGCCAAAGACATGATCTGACATTGTCAGATGATCTCATTGTCATGTGCAGGTGGGCTCTGCAAAGAGACTCCTTGTGGGTCTACAGTCATTATAATGTTAAAAATACAATGTTGGGGAATAAACTCGGGTCTCACATATACATGGTACTGCTGAGTAGTCTCTCAACCTCACTTTTTTTTTTGTAATTAATAGTGATTCATGATACTGGATGGTTACAGGGTATGTAGTTCCACATAGCACCCACCACCAAAATTCTATGCCTCTATCCTTTTAATGCCAGCCATCATAGCTCTCACAAAGACTTAGAGATCGTTTATTTGATCCTGTCTGTCTGTCTGTCTGTCTTCCTTCCTTCTCTCCTCCTCCCCTCCTTTCCTTCCTTCTTTCCTTTATCTCCCCCCATCTTTTTTTTTTTTGCAAGTTCATGTGCATCACTTATCTAGATTCCACATGAGTGAAACCATCTAGTGGTTGTCTTTCACCTCTTTACTTATTTCATTAAACTCCAACTCCATTCATTTTGCCCCAAAGGACACAATATCAACCTTTTACTGCAGATTAGTTATTCATGGGTCATATACCATGTTATTTCGTTAGCCAGTCATCTGTGAATGAGCATTTAGGCTGCTTCTACTCTATAGCTACTGTGAATAATGCATCTGTGGACATAGGGGTGCACATGTCCCTTGGAATTAGTGTTAGCATGTTCCTAGGCTAAGATTTTCATCTGATATTTAGAAAAAGGAGGGAAAGAGAGACACACAGAGAGGAGAGACATTGCAGCACTGTAACACTGTGGAGCTCTCCCCAGGAGCTATGTGATGTTCCTATGTGAACTAAGCACTTGATCGTTCTCCCACATGGATTATCTATCTCCTAGCCCAATGAGAGGAGTGCTACTACCTTCAAAATTAAGAAGTAAATTATTTTCATTGAATGTATTTATAGTCAAAATTTGATTTGCATACAATATAACTAAAAGTGAAATCAGAGATATTACTGATAGCTAAATTCCACAGTCAGGAAGTCCCTCAGCTTCCCCGTCATTTTGTTGCAATCAGGCCTAATGATTCCCCACCTTGTCACACTCTGGCCAAACTGTCCACCATCTTAAAACACTACACAGCACAGGAAACTGTTTTTCACAAGTGCTAGAATCAGAATCTCTTAGCTATCCAGAAGGGTACAATGAAATGTTGCCCAATGTGACTTTATCTGGTAGGAATTAATTTTAAGGAATTCCCTTCAGCAGACAGGCTGGTTGACCAAGTCAAATTCTAATTGTCAGTTTAGGGTTGAATGGGGAAAAAAAAGCCACTTAGAATGCATGAAGGATGCCTTGAAACTTTTAGCTTTCTTGTCTAAAGCTTCTCATCTGCTCTTTTCCTTCTTTCTTTATTTCTGTCCTATTCTTTTCTTTACTGTAGAATTAATGGTTTACAGTTGACAGGATATACAATAGTTTGTGCATGTGTGACATTTCCCAGTTTTCCACATAACAATATAACCCCTACTAGGTCCTCCTCTGCCATCATGTTCCAGGACTGGAACTCTCCCCCAACCCCAGAGTCTTTTACTTTGGTGAAATACACCAACTCCAGTCCAAGTTCTGCTTTGTGTTTTCCCTTCTATTCTTATTTTTAAACTTCTGTCCATGAGTGCAATCATCCCATATTCATCCTTTTCTTTCTGGCTGATATCACTTCACATGATTCCTTCAAGCTCCATCGAAGATGAGGTGAAGAAGGTGAACTCACCATTTTCAATAGCTGGGCAGTATTCCATTGTGTATCTAGACCACAACTTTCTCAGACACTCATCTGTTGTTGGACACCTGGGTTGCTTCCAGGTTTGGGCTATTGCAAATTGTGCTGCTATGAACACAGGTATACACAGATCTCTTGGGATGGGTGTGTTTGGTTCCTTAGTATATATCCTCAGGAGAGGAATTGCAGGGTCATAGGGTAGGTCTACTTCTAACCTTGTGAGAATTCCAAGACTGCTCTCCACAGGGGTTGGACTAATTTACATTCCCACCAGCAGTGCAATAGGGTTCCTTTGTCCACACATCCTCTCCAGCATTTATTGCTGCTACCTTTTCTGACCTGCTCTTTTCTTGCTTATTATGAAGGAAAGAGAGAGAGCAAAATAGAAATTCTATATGAGAACTATGATTTCCATTCCCAAATGGGAATTATTATGGGAGTGATAGGAGATATGAGTTAGCCATTCTTTAACAATCCCCCCCCCCCCAAAATAGAGCCAGAGTCCTTTTGAAACCACAGGCTTCAAAGAGGTAAGCATATCTGGTATGACCCTAAAGCAATGACCTGAAATTGGTCAAATAGGTTTGGCAACAGATAATAATTCCCACCATTCTGCTTACAGAGACCATTTTACAGGGAACTTCTCATGTGTTAAAGCTGAATTTTGAAACTAAAAGAAAACTCAGAAATTCAGTACCCTCCCCTACCCTATTTCTGCTTGCCCCGGGGCCTTTAAGACAACAAGAAGGGCTTTGGGAGAAAATCCATCATGATCCAGGAAACCTGTCATTCCTAGTTCTATTTGCTCCAGAAGCAGCCTTCTAAATTTACAGCCCTTCTTTCCACCTGTACAAATATTCCCTACAGTGTAAGAAAAAGGAGATAGACTTGACCAGAGGCTCCTACCTCCATTGTGTTTGAACTGCAATAAAAAGCCTTTTCCTTCCTGAAAATACTGGTGTTTATCTTTCTGTGACATCAAGCATCAGATCCACACTAGCCCAACTTTCTCTGCATCTGGGAAAACAGGAAAAGTCTGTATATATGTGTTGTCAATCTCCAGTTGAAATGGCCTGATGGATGGTAACTAGCACATCCCAGTGTCAACAGAGAAAGAAGTTTGCTTCCTAATTTCAACCAGTGGCCAGGGAGTTCTCCAAATTGAAGCATCAATGTAAAAGACTGTTTATGTAGGTAAGTTCAAGTCTTAAAAATTGGTTATCTCCATCACCAATTGTTTTAGTCACATATCCTGGAAAAGAAAATAAAGTTAGGAGTTTTGACAAGGAAGAGAGTGAACTCAGGTCTTGTTAGTGCTGTCCAACCCTAACATGTGGAAGGTTGGCTTATCAATGTTCTCATCACTCATGGCAGCAGTCATTCAACATGGGTAAGGTCTATCTGGTCACCGCAGCAGAATGGATTTTTCCTTAACTTCATCCACATTTTTTTTTTACTCTTGATTGTCTTCTCAGATAACACACTTGAACCAAACTTTTATTGTAAATTTCAATTAGGCTTTTCTGGAAGTACAGCGACCTAGTCAGTAGGCCACTGTTTTGCAAATATTTTTTCTTATAAATCAACATGTTAAATTTCTGGGATTTTGGGGTTAAGGAAACATCACATTGATTTATGAAACAGACTTTCATACCTAGGGCACCAGAGATCCCAGGTTCAGTCACTAGAACTACCATAAACCGGAGCGAGAGAGAAAAAAGGGAAAAAGGAAGGAAGGAAAGAAGGAAGGAAGGAAGATAGAAATAATGGGAGAGTGGCCAGTTGGTGGTGCACCTGGTCAAGCACACACATTACAGTGCACAAGGATGCAGGTTCAAGCCCCTGCAAGAGGAAAGCTTCACCTTCAGGACTACCGGTGTCTCTGTCTCTCTTGCTTTCTACCTCCCCCTCCCCTCTCAATTTCTCTCTGTCTCTATCCAATAAATAAATAAAGATAATAAAAATGTTTAAAAGAAAGGGGGAGAGGGGAGTCGGGCTGTAGCACAGCGGGTTAAGCGCAGGTGGCGCAAAGCACAAGGACCGGCATAAGGATCCCGGTTCTAACCCCGGCTCCCCACCTGCAGGGGAGTCGCTTCACAGGCGGTGAAGCAGGTCTGCAGGTGTCTATCTTTCTCTCCTCCTCTCTGTCTTCCCCTCCTCTCTCCATTTCTCTCTGCCTATCCAACAACGACAACAACAACAATAATAACTACAACAATAAAACAAGGGCAACAAAAGGGAATAAATAAATAAAATAAAATATAAAAAAAAGAAAGAAAGGGGGAGAGATGGGGAACTTGCTTTAGGGGCTTTCTTTAATTTCTTGTAGGTTTTAGTATTTGCACAAATAAGATTCTGAGTCTCTGTCTATTGTTTCATTCAATTATTCAATTAGTAAAAGTGAAATTCTGAATATTTTCAGGTTTTATTGATGCATAGCTTACAAAGATGTATTTCCCCCAGCAACTTCAATCTGAAAAAAAAAAATCTACAATTTTCCTTGTTACACTCTTTAAGTTCAGCATGGACGCACTAAAATCCACCATTCCTTCATTTAACCAGAAATTGATTTTTTTGGAGACTATAGTATGCTTTAATTTCTTAAATTTATTAATTTATTTGGTAGGAAAGAAATTTAAAAGGGGAAGGTGAGACAGAGGAGTGAGAGAAAGAGAGATTCTTGCTGCCCTGCTTCACCACTTGTGAAGCTTCTCCCTGAAGGTGGGTGGGTAATGGGGCTTGAATTTGGGTCCTTGTGTTCAATCAGATGCACCACTTCCTGGCCCCCAACTGAAAAGGTCTATGAAATCTCACATTAGGCTCAGATCTATAGGGATGCAGAGGTCACATAGGCTCCTAAGCTGAATATGAACCCCAGATCACATCAAGTTGATGGGGTTTACAATCAGCAATATTTATACCCCTTTCCCATATTAGGGAGCTACTCTCTTCCCTGATCCAGCTTTCTGGTCCTTTGTCCAGCCATGATATCATCTCCCCAGACAATAACTTGGATCTACCTACATATCAGATCTCAGGCTCAGAGGAAAAAAAAAAAAACCAAACTAGTATAGCCACAGGCCCTTTGAAATATAACTAAAATATGCCTACTAGCTATCTACAGAATGGAGGACCCTCCAACTCTTCATCTGCACTATTCCAGCCTTTAGATCCATGATTGGGCAACAATTTGTTTGGCTTTCTATGTTAATTCTCTTTTCAGCCACCAGGTTCCAGATGCTAGTATGACGCCAACCAGACTTCCCTGGACGGACAACCCCACCAATATGTCCTGGAGCTCTGCTTCCCTAGAGCCCTTCCCCACTAGGGAAAGAGAGAGACAGGCTGGGAGTATGGATCTACCTATCAATGCCCATGTTCAGCAGGGAAGCAATTACAGAAGCCAGACCTTCCACCTTCTACATCCCACAATGACCTTGGGTCCATACTCCCATAGGGATAAAGAATAGGAAAGCTATAAAAGTAGGGGATAGGATACAGAGTTCTGGTGGTGGGAATTGTGTGGAGTTGTACCCCTCTTATCCTATGGTTTAGTCAGTGTTTCCTTTTTATAAATAAAAAAATTTTAAAAAAAAGAAATCTCACATTAGGTAAAAACTGTATTTCTTTAAAACCATGTCTAGTGGCCAGGCAGTGGTGCACCAGCAGAGTACACAAATTACCATGAACAAGGACCTGAGTTCAAGCCCCTGGCCCTCATCTGCAAGGGGGAAGCTTCACAGTGGTAAAACAGTACTGCAGGCATCTCTTTTTCTCTGCCACCCCTTTTCTTTCCAATCAAAGAATAAATAAATAAAATTATAATAAATAAATAAAAGAAACCATAAATAAAACTTTAAAAAATAGATCAATGATGAGATTCTTGAGGCTGGGTAATGGGTGTTCATGATCAAATTTTCTCCTATATCCATTTGAAAATTTTAGAATGAGAAGCAAGATAAGACCAAACAAAAAAGACATACCAGGATATTTAGATTTCATCTCCAAAGGACTTTCCAAACTTGAGGCAATGTGTTTTGTTCTCTGCCTAGATGTCCAGAGTATTTGTCTCCACAACAAGCATGCATGCCCTCAGCTTAGGTTACTAGGGCCATGTGATTAGGTGTCCCTGGCTGGGTTCTCACTGGACCTATCTCCAGACCAGGAGTGCTATATTTGGATATCTGGGTGACATTTGATCTTTAGGCTCAGATTGTAACCAAAAGATTCATTACTTTTCTAGGAGGGAGAGATATATCTTTGCTCCTGTTGACCATATTGAAGTATTTGGAAATAGAGAGGCTCCCAGCCCCCAGGGTGTTTCTGCCCTTCAGGTGAAAGAACTGTAAGTTTTTGTACTCCCAAGATTTCTGGCCCCCGGCTCACTCACAGGACAGAATTTCCTGTTCAAATGTTATACCTGCTCTTGAATTTGGCTCAGAAACACTGTAGTGTTACAAAGTCTGTGCTCTCAAACAGGAAATTTAGTGACATAAAATCCTATATATATTAAAAATAGTGTAAATGATATGAAGTACAAGCAGGACAAAAATCACATGGAAGATAAGAAGGCTGGAAGAATTTTGTTGAGGGCTCTGAAACCAAGGGTAGGGACCAGTCAGTGGCACACCTGGTAGAGAGCACACATCACAGTGCATAAGGACCTAGGTTCAAGCCCCTGGTTCCCATGTGCAGGGGGAAAGCTTCACAAGTGGTGATGCAGGGCTGCAGTTGTCTTTCTCCCTTTAACTCCCCTTCTCGTCTCAATTTCTCTCTGCCTCTATCCAATAGTAACTAAATAAAACATAAGAGAGAGAGACAGAGAGAGCGAGAGCGAGAGAGAGCGAGAAGAACCAAATACATTCCTCAATGTTTCCCCCCAAAGACAAAGCCCTACATAGAAATACTTATCAGGCCAAGAAATTTCCAGATGTTGAAAGTGACCCAGTAGATAAAATACATACATGATCTGAATGTGAGAGACCTGGCATTTGGTTCACCTCTGATGAAGTAGAGCTCCACTCTTTTGCAAATTAAGTAAGCACTTAAACATCCTTTAAAAGGAGAAATTTAATGTACAGTTTGAAAGAGTTTAAAATAAAAATAATTTATATTTTCCTTTTTTATGATCACTGGGGCTTCATCACTTCAGGTCACCTTTTTTTTTTTTTTTTTTCCACGTAGAGAAACAGAGGGGAATAGGGAAAAGACACCATAATACCAAAGCTTCCTGCAATGGGATGGGGTTTGGGCTTAAACCAGGATGGTACACATGACAAAGCAGACACCTTTCTAGAGGAAATATCTTCCATGCCTTTCTTATCTATTTTTTCTAGGATGGATATGTTACTTCTATCAATAACTATTATTTTTTAATTCTTGTTTTTAAAAAATCTTTATCTATTGGGTAGAAACATCCAGAAATCAAGGAAATGGGAAATAGGGGCTTCTTGTGCACTGTAATGTGTGAGCTCAACAAGATGCACTACCACTCAGTGTCAACAGCTATTATTTTTTAAAAAGTATTGTCTGAAAGTAAAAAGAGAGAGAGAGATTATGCCAATTTTGAAAAATGTCTTTAATTTACTGCAATATAGTGGTTCATTTGCCTGTTTCCCAGTGTATTTTGACATCTTTCTTTTATTCTAACTCTCACACGTAACTGAATATTATTTTATTAAAAAGAATATATATATATATATATCCTTAAGCCAGAGGATATATATCCTCTGGCTTATGGTGATTGGTGGTGCTGGTAATTGAACCTGGGAGATCAGGACCTCAGGTATGAAAGTTATTTGCTGAGGTGAATTCATCAAACTCAGCAATAAAAACAAAAAGCACTCCACTGAAAAATGGGAGAACATAAAGAAGAGATCCAAAGGGCCAAAAGACTTATAAGAAAGTGCTCAAAGTCACTGATAACCATGAAAATGCAAATAAAAACAACAATGAGATACTACTTAACACCATTTATTAGAGAAGACACAAATGCCAACTGGTGGAGAGGCTGGGCAGGGAGCATGTGGGAGGAGCTCTGTACAGTGCCTGTGGGAACATAAATTAGACCAACTCCTGTGGAATAAAGCTTGGAGAGTCATCAGAATGTTAGAACTGACTTTACAACTGAGCTGGCTTTTATTTTTCATTTGTATTATTTTTTGTGCTGACTTTTATTATTATCAGTCTTTTTCCTGCACCACAGCTTCCCTAATTCTCCTTGCCATTTATTTTACATGCTTGTCACTCCATTGGGTTGAATCATTTTTGCATGAAAAAAAAAAGAATTTCTATAGCTGCAAACTTTCATTATACCTCTGTTATCATTGTTTTATTTTATTTTTAGCCAAAGCACTGCTCAGCTCTGGTTTAGGATGGTTCCTAGGGTTGAACCTGGGACCTTGTAGCCTCAGTCATAAGAAAATTGGTCCATTTGTCCTGGAACCTCACCTTTCCAAAGCCCTCCCCCACTTGGGAAAGATAGAAACAGGCTGGGGTATGGATCTACATGCCAATGTCCATGTCTAATGAAGAAGCAGTTATAGAAGCCAGACTTTCCACCTTCTTCACCCCATAAAGAATTCTGGCCAGGAGCTAAGTGGTGGCACACTTGGTTGAGCACACACATTACAGTGTTCAAGGACCCAGGTTCAAGCCCAGGTCCCCTCTGCAAGGGAAAAGCTTCACAAGTGGTGAAGCAGGGCTGCAGGTGACTCCCTCTCTCTCTTTCTCTCTCTCTCTCTTTCCCTCTCTCCCCTCCCACTCTCAATTTCTCTCTGTCTCTATTCAATAATAAATAAATAAATAAATAAATAAATAAATTTTTAAAGTCTTTAAAAAAGAATTTTTGTCCATATTCCTAGAAGAATAAAGAATAAGGAAGCTTCCATGGAGGGAATGGTACATGAAACTGTTGGTGGGAGCTGTATGAAATTGTATACATGTAATCTCACAACCTTGTTAATCATTATTAGATCACTAGTAAAAAAATTTTAAGGAAGAAACTTTTGTATAACCATGATGCTATCTTTCTTCCATTACCTGATATTGTATTTCATTTTCATGTTTAAAATTGTAGTAATTTTTAAAGTCAGTTATTTCATAATGGATTGCACTAGTGTAAGATCACAGGGGTATAATTATACACCGAACCTACCACCAGTATTTGGTGTCCTTGTTCCTCTGGCCCTATACTTGAGATACGTGTATGTGCTATATAGCTAAATTGTTGGGTTCAAAACCCAATTCAGCTTATCTGATCATGCCATACAACTGTGAGACGTGACATCAACTATGTCCTTCATTCCCTTCTTATCTGTAGAATAAGAACCTTGTTCCTCTGGTTTCTGTGAGGTGAAAAGATTCAGAAATGTATCTAGCTCTTAGTAGTTGCTTAACAAGTTAAGGCTATTACTTAAAATTTCAACTTGCCTACAGATATTTGCCTTGTGTGTTTCCAGGGTCTGTAATGTAACAGAATATATGTGTCTAACGCATGTATGTGTCCATTGTAACTGTAAATTTTTAAAAAGTAAAGTAAAAAATTTGAAAAGTGTGCTATCAAATGGAAGTCCAAAAAGATGACACAAAGTTCCACCATAGAAAGGCAACCACTAGTAACACTGATATATTTTTTATTATTATTTTTATGAGTGATTTAATAATGATTGACAAGATTGTGGTATAAGACTGGTACGGTTCTTACCACCAGAGCTCTGTATCCCATCCCCTCCACTGGAAGCATCCCTATTTTTTATCCATCTGGAATTGATCCAGAATCATTATGGGGTGCAGAAGGTAGAAGGTTTGGCTTTTATAATTGCTTCTCTGCTAGACATGGGCATTGACAGGTCAATCCATACCCCCAGCCTGTTTCTATCTTTCCCTAGTAGGGTAGGGCTCTGGGGAGGTGGGATTAGTTTTCAACTGTAAGTTTGGATGTCTAAAGTAAAAAAAAAAAAAAAAAAAAGGTTTTTGGTGCATTAAGACCAGCAGTTATTTTGTTAAAGCATTAAAATTTTGAGAAGAAGCAGAACCAAACTTTGGCTCAGACATAGTTTAAAAATATTTTGTCATGTTAAAAAAAATGAATCCATTTTCATATCTCATAGAGTAAAAAAAAAAAGAAATCCTTGGTTGTGTTATCAGTTAACATTTATAGATCTGGCAGGAAGTAACTGTGAGAAACTTTCAGGATCAGTCAAATAAAATTAAATGCCAACAGGTATGCATATGTTAGAATGGTAGCATTTGAAGGATTCATATAAACATGGGTATTTTCAGTGGAACTATGTCCTTGATCCATATTTATTCCTTCTTGTTATTGTTCATATGAAAAGCAGTTGTATGCTTTAGTCAGATTTTTGATTAATTGGTTCATCATTCTTAGTGCTACACCCTTTCCGTATTGGCTAGCAATGACATGCCTTGTGCATTCCACTGTAACCATACATGTGGACACCTTCCAGGGAAAATATTAGTTTCCTCACTTTTCCCAGACATTTAAATGGACTTGAAAAAAAAGTAGAAATGCTATCTTTAGAGTGAAGAGATTTTACTGCAAAAGATCTCTTCAAGGGGCCAAGTGGTGATGCAACTGGTTGAGTATACATGTTACAATGCACAAGGACCTGAGTTCGAGCCCCCAGTCCCCACCTGCAGGGGAAAGCTTCTAGTGCAGGTGTCTCTCTGTCTCTCTCCCTCTCTGTCACCCCCTTCCCTTTCAATTTCTGGCTGTCTGTATCCAATAAATAAAGGTAAATTTAAAAAAGAGAGATCTCTTCAAAACAAAATATCATATGATTAAAGGACCTTACTCTCATGCTAACTTCTTTTTTAAATTTATTTATTATTGAATAGAAAGATTGGGAGGGGAGGGAAACTAGAGAGGGAAAGAGACAAAGTAACAACCGTAGCTATGCTTCACCACTCGTGAAGCTTTCCTCCCTGCAGGTGGGGACCAGGGGTTTGAACCTGGGTCCTTGCGCACTGTAGTGTGTGCGCTTAACCCAGTGAGCCACCACCTAACTTTGTGAGTAGTTATGTCTTCATAGTTCCACTGTTGATGGAAAGGTAAGTAGGAGAGCATAAGGAATCCTGAAGCACAGACAGTGAGAAAGGCTACCTGAATGGACCTGTGGTGATTACACCACCGATTTAAGACAGAAACCACACTTACAGAAATCGAGCTTCAACAGCTAGCTAATTTGGAATTAATTTGAGGGCTATTAAAGTCCACATTGTCATGGTGATTGTAACAGATTTATTTTAAAAAATATTTTGATTTTTTTATTTCGAGAGAGAGAGACAGAAATTAAGAGGGGAGGGAGTGGGAGAGAGGGAGAGAGACAGAAACCTGTAGCCCTGATTCACCACTAGTGAAGCTTTCCCCCTGCAGGTGGGGACCAGGGGCTTGAACCCAGGTCCTTATGTACTATAATGTGAGTGCTTAACCAGGTGCCCCATTGCCTGGCTCCAATTTATGTAAGTTCAAAAGCAAATTTGTGTGTGTCTTCTTCTTCTAGCGTTTGCCCTTCTTCCGTAGCCAGTCAACAGCGTCAGGTTGAGCCTGATGTAAAGTTTCGAGACTTCCTTTGAATCCAGCGATGGAACATAGCGTGCCGGCCATGGCCTGTTCAATAGCGATTGAGGAGGGCCCATTCATAACGTGCTAGGTCAAAGCCGGGTTGACGCTTGCAGGGGTCTGTGATGAGGTGTTTGTTCTTTACCTCAGCTGACTGCCAACTTTCTTTCCAAGAGTCTGGAACAGAGAAGTTCAGTGTGTGTAATGGAGTTTTGTGTGTGTAATGGAGGGGTGAAGGTTTACCAGGTACACTGTATATGTTATTCTGCCCAAGTATCCCAGTTCAAGTTTCACAAGTGATAAGGCAGTGTTGCAGGTGTTTCCATTGCTTTCTGTCTCTCTTTCTCTCCATGTCTCTATATATCTCTCTCATTCCTTTAGCCAAAGGGGGAAATAAAGTCCATTCATAACAGGCACAAAGTCCCAATGATAAGCCTCATGACAGTAAATAAATGTTATAAATTATTCATATGGTAGCCATAATACCTTCTAAAATTGAAGTAAAGGAAATTATAAAGTGTGGTCCAGGAGGTGGCACAGTAGATAAAGCGTTGGACTATCAAGCATGAGATCTTGAGTTTAATCTCTGACAGCACATGTACCAGAATGATGTCAGGTTCTTTCTCTCTCTCCTCCTATCTTTCTCATTAATAAATAAGTAAAAAAAATTTAAAAGACAATTATAAAGTAAAAATTTGGGGGCATCATACTTTCATATCTCAAAGATACTACTGTTAAAATTTTACAAATATAGGCAAAGATGAGACTTTAAGAAGAATTTTATTCATGATTCAAAATAAACACAAAGGTGCTAGATTTTTTTCATTAGAAACTTCACAATATAGAAAGAAAACATTTGCTTCTAGAATCTAAGTAACATTAGGTCATACCTTGCCATTTTAAGGTAGTAGACATGCTTCTGGAACTCTAAAGTAAAAAACAAATCCTTAAAGCAAAAGTTCTAATATATATGGCTAAATTTTTTTTTTTTTCTCACTGGGATTTCAAGTGCCTGCATGATTTCAGTTTTCCCAGTGGACTTTTTGTTTTTCTTTTAGATAGAGAGTGAGAGACAGAGAAAGGAACAACATGCTGCACTGTTCATGAAACTTCCCTTTGTTGTGGCTGGGGTTTTGAACCCACATTCTTGAAGATGGTAGTGTGTGCTCTACCATGTGAGCTATCTCCCAGCTCCTGAAATTGCTTTTAAGCTTGCTTTTATCAGTATAATTTGGGACTAGTGAGTGCTCAATAAGTAAGTGCAGGTTATAATGAAAAAAAAAATGTAAGAGTGCATGGCATTGTTTATGCCACAAGGAGCTGATAAAGTGATCAACAAGAATGTATCAGCGAACACTTTCATTTTTGAAGAGATTGGGTGTGTTCAGAGTAGTATGGCCATAGAGTAAATACTTATTTTTGAAAGGACCCTATCAAGTATAAAGATTTTTAGGTTAACACAACTCAAGATTAGAGCACATCTTGGAAAAATTTAAAACAATGATGAAGTCACATGAATGAATTTAAGATATTTGGGGCACACTTTGACTAAGTTAAAAAATGGGAAAACTTGGGGGAGCTGGGTGGTAGTGCAGTGGGATAAGCGCATGTGGCGCAAAGCACAAGGACCAACATCAGGATCCAGATTCCAGCCCCTGACTCCCCACCTGCAGAGGGGTGGTTGCTTCACAGGCAGTAAAACAGGTCTGTATGTATCTGTCTTTCTCTCCCCCTCTCTATCTTCCCCTCCTCTCTCCATTTCTCTCTGTCTTATCCAACAACAACAACAATAATAATGATGATGACGATAACAAGAGCAACAAAAGGGGAAAAATAAAAAAATAAATTAAATAAAGTTTCTTTAAAAAATGAGAAAAAAAAAGGAATGTATCAGTGAGGGTCAGGAGACAAAAGGGCTGGAAAACCCAAGGGCGTTCAACTGAAAATTATTGTATAAAAGAATTCTGTGTAGCATTTCACAGTGTAATCGTTACACATGACCTAATACCTTTTGTGAATAACATCACTTTTGTGCAGAAAGATTGATTTGTCTTTATTTATTTTGTTTATTTACTAGATAGAAAGACAGAAATTGGGGCAGGATGGTGGTGCACCTGGTTAGTGCACATGTCGCAATACACAAGGACCCGGGTTCGAGCCCCCAGTCCCCACCTGCAGGAGGAAAGCTTTGCAAGTGGTGAAGCAGTGTGGCAGGTGTTTCTCTGTTTCTCTCCCTTCTCTAAAACCCCCTTCCCTTTTGATTTCTGACTGTTTCTATCCAATAAATAAAGATAATAAAATATTTTTAAATAATAAAAGATAGAGAAATTGAGAGAAACAGGGAGATAGAAGGAGAGAGACACCTGCAGTCCTGCTTCACCACTTGGAAAGCTTTCTCCCTGCAAGTGGGGGCCAGGGGCTTGAACCTGGATCCTTGAACACTGTAACATCTGTGCTCAACCAGATGTGCCACCAACCAATACTTGATTCTCTACATTCCATATGAGTGAAACCATCCAGTGGTTGTTTTTCATCTCCTTATTTACTTTTTTAAATGTAACCACTTCCAGTTTCATCAATTTTGTCCTGAAGGACACAATATTAACTTATATTCAAATTATTTATTTTTGGCTTCCTAGTCTTTTTTCCCTCAGCTCTTCTCGTCAACATTCTACCACTTTGGCAGCCACTTTTTCTTTTGGATAGAAAGGAGAAAGGGGGTGGAGGGAGAGAGAGAGAGAGAAAGGGAGAATAACAGAGAGGCACTGCAGACTCCACCACCACTCATGAAGCTTCCTCGAATATGGCAGCTGGGATTGACTCCAGGTCTTTGCACATATCAATGTGCTACTGGATAAGACCTCCCCCCACCCCCAGTCTCCACTCTTTAGCTCTTTTCATGTGAGGGGAAATTGAGAAGCTCAGCAAATGGTGCACTTCTCTCTTGTCCGTCCCACTTTCCAGGCAGAGGAGATTATATATATTGGCACGAAAAAAATTAAGTTTGGATACTATGCCCCAGAATGCTGTCAAGGAATTCTATTAATAACCAAGATAACTGAAGCTGAGGTGAGTGGAGGGAGAAAGGAGCCTTTTGTTTATGCATGGGGCAGAAGCTCAGATCTTTCTGATAACTCTGGCACCAAACAAAGGGAAAGTACAAGCTTATATAACAGGTGAGGGCTTGATAGCAAAAAGTGTCACTACACAGAGGCGGCAAGGTTAAGGGGGTGGGACTTGTACCCATTGCTCAGGGTTTGGTTACTTTAGTTACTGTTATCCTTCCTGCATAGCTGTCTCTGGGAAAATTTAGCCTCAGCATAAGATACACCACTGGGGTGGGAAGGGGGTACCTTTTAGGAAGGCAGAAGCTAGCCAGGGTCACAAAAGCTGCCTTCTCAGTAAAAGTTCAGTTGGACCTTCATTGTCTCTACTTGTTATCACTTGCTCACCCAGTGAAGGCCAGGCTGCACTAACCACCTGTACTATCTCAGACCTTCTACACATTCTTCACCCTTTAATATATTTTCAGTCTTTTTGTCCTGTATTGAGGCCTTCTTACAAAAGCATCACAATTATATTATACACATACCCAGCAGCTAAAATTTAGATATTTCCTATCACCATCACTTTCTTCATATAACATTTCCTTCACACATTCCACTTCTTCACCTTTTTGAGCCAGATGTTTTGCTTCCACCCCATGGTAAAAAAAAAAAAAATCACATCTTCCTATACCCACCCACTGGACTCCACGAATAAATGACTTTACTTGAACATCAGAATTCAACTTGAATCTCAAGATGACTTATCTCTCCTCTGTCTGTCTCTCTCTCTGTCTTTATCTAACTATTACTCACTCTCGACTAAAAAAAAAAGAAAAATACTGCACTGAAGGGTAGACTCACACAGGCACTGAACACCAGTGATAATCCTGGTGGCAACAAAATAAGACACAACTTCCTTCAGTCTAACTTATAAAGACCACCTCCAAAACCCAGCCTCAAAACCTTGAGGTTTCAAAAACGTTTGAACTTCATTACTCACTGACACATTTGTTCTGTTACATGTACCAGGGCTTCAGCATCTGCTCTTAGACTTTTCTCACTGGCTGATTGTTTTACTCTTGTCTCTGGTTTTATTTTGACCCTCCTCCCAGGATCCCGTAGTAAGCTTTAGATTGATATTATGCACTCAATCTCTCTCTCTCTCTCTCCCTCCCTAGACAAGTGCTTCTTTAGGTATTAGAGCAGTTAATGCTTCTTCTCCCTTCTAGAAATTAAATACTAAGCTTTCATGCCTATGAGTGGTTTATTTATCTTTCAGGATTAGAACTTGAAAGATAAACACTCAGAGTAATGTACTAACTTTCAAAGACTGGCACTTTGTAGTTTATTGAGTGCAACTGTAAAAACTTTTAAAGCCATGCCATCTTGTAATGAAATGTTTCTGTTATTTTTTTAAGGACTGCAAATGGATTTTGAGTCATACACTGGATAATAAAATGTTAGAGCAAACACCAATGCACTTAGGTAAATACTATGTTTGGATGAGATTTTTCTTAGATCTTTTCCTATGAAATCAGTTAATCTTTTGATCAACTTTTTCCTTTTTAGTGTCCTTTCTGTGCCTGGTTAGGATAGAATAGAGGTTTTAATTTGGTTTTCTTTTCAGTCAGGCTCTCATGACTTCTCACCCGCAGAGTGAGCTCAGGCTAAGGACTAGTCTGATTTCCCAGTGGGTCCTCTTCCTGCCAGTCCTTCAAACTTTGGGCCACCATTTCATCGACATTAGTCATGAAGAAATCCGGGAAGAGAAACCCACATGGTTCGCTGACGATTCATTCTTAAACAAGTTAAGGCAAATGTGCTGCCAGGAGTGGCTGAAGAGTTCCTTCTTTTCTCACATACAAACCATTAGGCTTTTACTTCACAGCCTGAACATACAATAGGTCGAATTTCTATGACTTTCTTCTATATTAGCTTCTAACAATCCCCTCACAAGTTTTTTTTTCTTTTTTCTTTTTCTTTTTTATTTATAAAAAAGAAACATTGACTAAACCATAGGATAAGAGGCATATAACTTCACACAATTCCCACCACCAGAACTCTGTATCCCATCCCTCCCCTGATAGCTTTCCTATTATTTATCCCTCTGGGAGTATGGGCTCAAGGTCATTGTGGGATGCAGAAGGTGGAAGGTCTGGCTTCTGTAGTTGCTTCCCTAATGAACATGGCCATTGGAAAGTCGATGCATACTCCCAGCCTGTCTCTCTCTTTCCCTAGTGGGGAAGGACTCTAGGGAAGCAGAGCTCTAGGACACATTGGTGGGGTTGTCTGTCCAGGGAAGTCTGGTCAGCATTCTGCTAGCATCTGGAATCTGGTGGCTGAAAAGAGAGTTAACATACAAAGCCAAACAAATTGTTGCCCAGTCATGGACCTAAAGGCTGGAATAGTGCAAATGAAGAGTTGGAGGGTCCTCCATTTTGTAGATAGCTAGTAGGCATATTTTAGTTATATTCCAAAGGCCCTGTGCCTATACTAGTTTTTTTTTTTTCCCCCGAGCCTGAAATCTGACATGCTGGTGGATCCTAATTATTGTCTAGGGAGATGATGTTATGGCTGGAAAAAGGATCAGAAAGCTGGATCAGGAAAGAGTAGCTCCCAAATATAGGAAAGGTGTATAAATATTGTTGATTGTAAACCCCATCGATTTGATCTGCTCTGGGGTCCATATTCAGCTTAGGAGCCTATGTGACCTCTGTATCCGTGTAGATCTGAGCTCACATTCTGTGGTCATAAGTAGGAACGTTCCAAGCTGCCCCAATATCAGGACCCATCTTCCTCAGGTGTAGCATAGAGTATGTTGTCCAGCCTCCCTTTGGAGGTCCCAGACAATAACTTGGATCCACCTGCATATCATATTTCAGGCTCAGGGAAAAAAAAAACTAGTATAGCCATAGGCCCTTTGGAATATAACTAAAATATGCCTACAAGCTATCTACAAAATGGAGGACACCCCAATTCATCATCTGTACTATTCCAGCCTTTAGGTCCATGATTGGGCAACAATTTGTTTGGCTTTGTATGTTAACTCTCTTTTCAGCCACCAGATTCCAGATGCTAGCAGAATTCTGACCAGACTTCCCTGGACAGACAACCCCACCAATGTGTCCTAGAGCTCTGCTTCCCTAGAGGCCTTCCCCACTAGGGAAAGAGAAAGACAGGCTGGGAGTATGCATCGACTTTCCAATGGCCATGTTCATTGGGGAAGCAACTACAGAAGCCAGACCTTCCACCTTCTGCATCCCACAATGACCTTGGGCCCATACTTCCAGAGGGATAAAGAATAGGATAGCTATCAGGGGAGGGATGGGATACAGAATTCTGGTGGTGGGAATTGTGTGGAGTAGTACCCCTCTTATCCTATGGGTTAGGTAATGTTTCCTTTTTATAAATAGATTAAAATTTAAAAATAAAAGAATAGGGAAGCTTCCAATGGAGGGGAGGTGACACAGAACACTGGTGGTGGGAACTATGTGGAATTGTAGTCCTGTTATCTTACAATATTGTTAACAATTATTAAATCACTATAAAAGATAAAAATACATTTTTTAAAAAAGAAAGGATGAAAGAAAAAGAATGAATGAATTACAGGACTACCATTTATTAAACACCAATTCAGTGCTGAACATGGTGCAACATGATTTTATTGTCACTACTTTTCACGTGAGCTTAAGAAAGTCTTTTTACAAGTGTCATTTTTTTTTTTTGAGAAATTCTTTGCTGCTCTCTGCAGTGCACAGTTCCTGCATCAGCACAGTAAGCAGCGAAGTGGTCTGTAAACATAGCAGTTGAACAATAACTTGAGGGTGGGTATGTCAGTGGACATTACAGTTGGATAATTCCTTAAGGGAGACTAGGGTTTTAAAAAAAAAGGACAGATCCCCTAGGACTCACCAGAAAAGTTGGTGTCTGAGTGGGGTCAAAGACCATACCATTTTACGAAGTCACTCAATAACCCCTTTTTATTATCTTACTTAATTTATTGGATAGAGACAGCCAGAAATCAGGAGAGAACGGTGTGATAGAAAGGCAGAGAGATAGCAGATACCTGAAACATTGCTTCAGTACTTATGAAGCTTTCTCCCTGCAGGTGGGGACCAGAGGCTTGAACCTGGGTCCTTGTGCACTGAAATGTGTGCACTCAACTAGGTGCACCACTGCCTGGACCTAGTTCTAGTTCTAGTTCTAGTTCTAGTTCTAGTTCTAGTTCTAGTTCTAGTTCTAGTTCTAGTTCTAGTTCTAGTTCTTTGGCTACCATCTGGATACATACTAGTCTATGCATCCCAGCTTCAGGCAGCTCCTCTACCACCTTAAAGAATGGTTCTCAGACCTCTATTCATGGAAGAAGGAGTAGAAGCATTTTAGCATCTGCAGACTGAAGCTGTATTTGCAAAATGAATAATCAACCATCTCTTCCCTCTACCCCCAGCCATACACACACGCACATGTACACACACACACAAACACATTTCCTGCTAGAGAAACCTCCACACACTACCTGTAGCTTAAAAAAATTTTCGTTTATTTTAATAAGAGAAAAGAAAGAGAGAGGATGGAGAGAGAAAAGAGAGAGAGAGACAGGAGAGAGATATATCAAAACATTGCTTCACTCTGGCTTATGGTGGTTTGAGGGATTTGGACCTGGGATCTAGGAGCCTCAGGCATGAAAGTCTTTTTGCATAGCCAGTATGCTGTCTCCCCAGCCTTCTACTTGCAGTTCTTGATGTCTTTAGTCAAACTTGGCTGATCCAGACTCAGATGAACTGTGTAAAATGGAGCCTCAGAGGGTTATGTAGCCTGTGGATCTGTCACATACTGGAATCTCATCAACCTCAATTTTCTTTTGTGTAAGTGGTGGCATCATTCACCTTATAAAGTAGTTTGAAGCTAGTGTAAGGATTATACGCTGTCTAGCAGAGGGCAAGTATCATCTACCCTTGATGTCATTCGGGTTCAAGACCTTAGGGCTACCCATATCCCCCATGCCCAAATCTCTTAAATAAAATGGAGGAGTGTTTACAAATACTGCAGCCTATATGTTTCCTTCCAGAGACCTCAGCTAAACACTGGTCCTTTGCACCATATCCTACCATGCAAGTTTGGTGTGAACAAATCATTGATGATGTGTCCCAGAACCTCACCTCTCCAGAGCCATACTCCACTAGGGAAAGATTAAAAACAGGCTGGGTCTATGGATCCACCTGTCAATGTTCATGTGCTGTGGAGAAACAATTATAGAAGCCAGACCTCTCACCTTCTGCACCCCATAAAGAATTTTGGTCCATACTCCCACAGGTAGAGACATGTTAGGGGAAGATGACCAGAGAGTTATGATCCCCAGTTCCAGTGGGGTCAGCAGTGTCTGTCACCAGAAATCTTTGTTTTTAGATCATCACTGAAAAGTAAGAGAATCTGGAAAACACCAAAGGAAGTCAAGCACTGTTTCTCTTATCTGAGAGTGAAGAGGAAAAAGGAAGGACATTCAGAAGTAGTAATAGATGTAGGTGACTTAGAGAGGAAGTGAATAAAAATGGGCAAGGAAAGAAAAAGAAAAATATATATAGGAGGTCAACTGGTGGTGCACTTGGTTAAGTGCATATATCACTATGGGCAAGGATTGGGTTCAAGCCCCTATTCCCTACCTGCAGAGGGACTGCTTCATGAGTAGAGAAGCAGGTCTGCAGGTGTCTATTTTTTCCCACCTTTTCCTATCTCCCTCCCCTCTCAATTTCTCTCTGTCCTGTCAAGTAAAATAAAATAAAAAATAAAAATAAAATAAAATAATAAAAAATGGCCTCCTAGAGAAGTGGATTAACAGTGCTGACACTGAGCCCCAGCAATAACCCTGGAGGCAAGAGAAGAAAAGAAAAAATATATAGATAGATAGCTACAGACACAGATATATAGTCAACTCATATTTGTGACCTTGAAAGTACCACTGCAGTTCCCAATGGATGGAATGGGGACATGGAACTCTGGTGGTAGGAATGGTGTAGAATTATACACTTATTATTTTATAATTTTGTAAATCAATATTAAGTCACTAAATAAATAAATAAACTGCTGTGATAAAGTGTCTAGGGAATGAGCAAGGAAATGGACTGTACAGGCTCAGCAGCCTGACAGAGCTAAGGCTTCTCTCTATGCTTAGGCAACTAAACTATGCCAACTGCCACAGAATCAACTGAATATTAACTTCTTACTTTGCTTTGTGTCATTTTTTTCATTAAAAAAGGAAAAAAAAAAAGAAGCCAGAGAGGTGACTCAGTAGTCAGAGAGTGTGTTCTGCCAGCCTGAGCCCCTGAGTTCAGCCCCAGGAGGTTTGTGACTCCAGACAGAGAGGGCCCAGTGTAATTATAAATAGCAGCCACTGCTGTCATTTGTTTCTTTATTAGATTTTGGGGTGAGATGCCCAACATTTCAGCACATATTTAAGTCCCCCTGGCCTACCAGTTAGTTCTCACAGTTGAAAGCCCTTCTTTCTTTCCTTTGTCCTTTTCATTCTTTCCTGCTTTCCTCTTTTCCTCCCTCCTTCCTACTTTCTCTTCTTTTCTTTCTTTCTTCATCCCTTCTCTTCCTTCCTTCTTTCTTTTTCCCTTTCTTTCTTTTTTTCTTCCTTTCTTTCTTCCTCCCCTTCCTTCCCTTCTCTGCCCTTTCTCTTCCTTGCGCTTTCCCTTCCCTGGCCCCCCTCCACTCCCCTTTCCACAGAGGGAGAGAGCTAGAGAAATCACAGTACCAAAGCTTCCTTAATGCAGGGTGGGGAGGACTCAGACTTGGGTGGTGCACATGGCAAGTGATCTATTTTGTCAGCCCTGAAAACCCCTCCTTGCCACAAAATACTTTGGCGAATGTGATAAAAACTCCAGAGCAGCTTCCTGTGATAAAAATCTAATACCAGTCACATAAGCGATTTTTACATTCCTTAGCATTTTCATTAAGAAGAAAAAAGCAAGCGAAACTCAAATATTATATTTCATTAAGCCAAATATGAAACATTGTATGAGCCCAAGAGGTATTCAATATCTAACTTAGTGAAATAGTCTGTTGTCATTTTTATACCAAGTCTTCAAGGACCAGTGTGCTTTTTACATTTCTGTGTGAGCAGTGGATTTCTTTTCTTTTCTTTTTTAATTTATTTATAAAATAAAAAATATCAACAAGACCATAGGATAAGAAGGGGTACAACTCCACACAATTCCCACTACCAGAGTTCTGTATACCATCCCCTTTCTTGAAAGCTTTCCCATTCTTAATCTCTCTGGGAGCATGGACCCTGGATCATTATGGAGTGCAGAAGGTGGAAGATCTGGCTTTTGTAATTACTTCTCTGTTGAACATGGGTGTTGGCAGGTTGATCCATATTCCCAGCCTCTTTCTCTTCCCTAGGGCTCTGGAGAAGTCGGGTTCTAGGACACATTGGTGAGGTCGTCTATCCAGGGAAGTCAGATTGGCATCATAGTAGCATCTGCAGCCTGCTGGCTGAAAAGCATTGAGATATAAAGCAGAGCAAATTGTTTAATAATTAGGAACCTAAAGGTAAGAATATAGCAGATGAGATTTGGGGTCTCCATTTTGGAAAACGCCACAAAGTCTATTACCTTTTTAAAAAATTTCTTTTATTTGTTATTGGATAGAGACAGAGAGAAATTAAGAGAGAAGGGGGAGATAGAGAGGAAAAGAGACAGAGAGACACCTGTAGACCTGCTTTACCACCTGTGAAGTGACTCCTCTACAGGTGGGGAGCCGGGGGCTCGAACTGGGATTTTAACAGGTCCTTGCACTTTGTGCCACGTGTGCTTAACCTGCTGTGCTACCACCTGACTCCCAAAGTCTATTATCTTTAATTGCAGGGTCTGGTCTATTTGCTAAGACAAAAGTAGTCTCCTTTCCTCGCTTAAAAGACTTTTCAGTTTCCCATCTCTTGTACTTCAATGGAACCCATGGGGAGAGGGTCTCCATTTTGGAAAAAGCTACTAGGTCTATTTTAGGTATATTTCAAGGGGCTCATGACTTTACTAATTTTTGCCTGAGCCTGACAGCTAACATGCAGGTGGACCAAAGGTATTATTGTCTGGGGAGATGGTGTCAGAGTTGGAAATAGGACTAGAAAGCTGGATCAGGGAAGAGAGTAGCTCCCAAATAAAGGGAAAGTATATACTGTTAACTATAAACCCTATCAATTTGATCTGGGGCCTACATTCAGTGTAGGAGCCTGTGTAACCTCTGCATCCCTGTAGGTCTGTGGTCATAGGTAGGAACATCCTAGGCTGCACCCATTGCTGGACCCATCTTCCTTGATTGGTAGAGTATTTTGACCCAACCTCCCTTTGGAGACTGGGGTAGTCCCTATCATTGTTGATCCACATTGAAGGCAAGGTCCTATCCCACCAAGGGGTCCATTATGTTGTTCCTGATGGAGATGAGCAGCGGTGTTGGAGAGAGGGATCTAGGCCCATCATGTCTGTGTAGGCATCCCAGGATTCCCTAGAGTCCTGGGAGATGAGGTGGTCTGGAAGTAACCAAAAGAGCCATCATTAAAGTAGAGTAGTGGATTTTTAAAAAATATTTATTTATTCCTTTTGTTGTCCTTGTTGTTGTTGTTATTGATGTCATTGTTGTTGGATAGGATAAAGAGAAATGGAGACAGGAGGGAAAGACAGAGATGGGGAGAGAAAGATAGACACCTGCAGACCTGCTTCACCACCTTACAACATACAAGATATGGAAACAACAGAAGTGACTGATGGATGTCTGAGAAAGTTGTGCCACATTGTGAAATATTAGCCATAATAGAAAGACATTGTGCCATTTGTGACAACATGGATGAACCTGGAGGAACTTATGTCTCCTGCAGAAGCAGTGCTGCAAGTGTCTCTCTTAGAATAGCTCTTTCTTGGGGCCTGTTTCCCACCTGCAGGGGGAAAGCTTCACAGTGGTGAAGCAGCACTGCAAGTGTCTCTCTCTGTCTCTTTCTCTATCTCCCCTCCCCTCTCAATTTCTCTGTCTCTATCTAATAATAAATAAGTAAATAAAATATGTTTAAAGATTACCTTAAAATTGTAACTAGTACGGTGATAACAGATGTCATCAGACTATGACTATTTCACAATATAGACACGTGTTGAACCATTAAGTTGTATGCTCAAAACGTAAATAATGTTACACGTCAATTATACCTCAATAAAAATAAGGAATAATAAAGCAACAGCAAGACAAATAAATAAACAAATAAAGAATAAAGTCAAAAGTCAGAAAAAGGCAAATACTGTATAATCTTAGTGACATATGGAATCTAAAACAATAATAGCCTCTTTCATTTCAGTTATTTCCCCAGCAGCAGGAGGGAGGAGCCCAGGGCCCTGAGCCCACTGGAGAGCTGGGCTGAGCGGTTAGTGGGTCTCAAGCTGCTTCCTGGGCGGTCAGGGACTTGGTTAAGCGAGTTTGCGAATGAATAGCTCTCAGTCTGGCACTTTTTTCGAGGCCCGGGAAGCGGGCCTTTGATATGCACTTAGAGGAGCGGGTGGTGGTGCGGTGCAGTGCCCATTGTCTGCAGTGTGACCGGGGGTGGGGTCGCGAGGCCTGGGGACCCGGCCGCTGGAGCAAGTGAGCTCCAGGGGCTTGTTTCCAGCGGGCGCCGCTGCGGGCTGGTGCAGTTTCCAGCGCTCTGAGAATCCGCGGTTGGACCAACTCGCGGAGCCGGGCTCCGCCAGGTGTACTAACCCTCCCATCGAAACCGCGGCGTGAAGGAGGGTACCCGCACGCCCAGCAGAGCCGCCCTGCCGGGCCGGCGGAGGAGTGTCCTGGGGGCGTGGCGAGGAGCTGCCGCGCCGTCTGATAGGCGAAGGCGGGGCGGATAGGGGGCGGGGCCGTAGAAGGGCGGGGCCCAGAGAAGCCGCTCCGTCTGATTGACGAGAGGCGGGGCCGTTAGGGGGCGTGTCCCGGAGAAGCTGCCCTGTATGATTGGCGGGAGACAGGGCCTTCAGTGGGCGGGGTTGGCGGAGTTCCCGGAGCCGCGGACCCGGGGGGGCGTGTCCGACAGAGGGCGTGTCCAGGGCTCTGGAGGCGGAAGTTCCAGCGGCGCGCACTCACTTGTCAGCGCTGTTCGGCGGGTGCAGCGGCCGCCAGAGGTGAGCGGTCCCCATGGAGGCGCGCGCGGAGCCGGGGCGGGGTTCGGGTGCTCGGGCGCCGGGCTGGGGATCCGCGAGGGCCGGGCGGCCGCGCTGGTGCGGAGGCGGCCGGGCGAGTCCAGACCCCGCTCCCGCCGCGCGGCCGCCGGGACTTCGCGGGACCTGCGGGCGCCCCGGGCTCCCGAGGCGGCGAGTCTCGAGGCAGCTAGTCCCAGCTCCGCACCTCGGGGATGGTAGGGACGATGGACCGGAGGGACAGGAGGAATTAGGGACAGGAGGCTAAGGAAGGGGACAGGTCAGCGGACAGGAAGACAGGAGTGTCTATGGGCTCGGGGACAGCGGACAGGAGGGACAGAGAACAGGGGACAGGAGGCTGGGGAAGGGGACAGGTAGGACGGGGACAGGGGACTGGAGCCCGGGGATTGGGGACAGGAGTGTCTAGGGGATCGGGGACAGGGGTCAGGAGGGCTGGGGACAGGAGCTAGGGGAGCTGGTTGGCGTCCTGCCTGGAGCGCGGCCCCACTGGGCACCAGCTCAGAGCCCTGAGGGACTGGAGTCCCTGGGCCTAGCCTGCGCTCTGTCCCCCTCCCTCGCCACCATTCTCTCCAGGTCTGGGCAGAGACACAGAGGTTCGCCTCCACCCTGGCCACTCCCTGGCGGCGCCCCCTTCTCCCCTACCCTCCTCCCCAACGTGGGGAGACTGTGCGCCTTACCTCAGGCAGCAATGCAAACTTTGCCTTGCTTTGACTCTTGCCAAGAGAAAGCCCAGAACTCTCCAGAAAGTTCCCACCTTCTCTGCACTGGAAAGCAGAGCGGGCGGCTCAGGCTTCCTGCCTGCCCGGCATTGGAGGAGCCTTTGGGCATTGGGGCAGGGCAAGCACAGTGACAGCAGTGATTACTGTCCCCTCCCAGCCTTTGCGGACTGGACCAGAGTTTCAGGACAGCCAGAGCCAGCAGAGGGAGGACGCTGGGAGTGAGACTTTGTCTTTTGGTTGACCCCTGGCTGGTGCCAGTGACTGAGCCAGGAATCAGGAAGGGAGCAACTCCCAAGGAAAGGGAAACTGCCCAGGCGGGACTGCGGGAACCCTGAACTAAGCGCACTTTCTTGCAGGGAACAATGTAGGTGGAGGAAGTGGGTCCAGGTTTTCCCAGTCTTCACCAGACCCGGGTTAAAGGCTAAGAAGGGGGGTGAGGGGTGGTGGGGGGTGGAGGGGGCAGGGGAGAAGCATAATGCTTCTGCAAAAGACTCTCTGAGGTCCTAGGTTCCATCCCCTAGTTGAGAAGCCCCGACCTCCAATTTCTTGGATGGTTGACCTAATTGAGTATTTCTCAGAGAACTAGACATCCTGGAAAAATTGTATGGGCAGGGGGTGGCACCTCTCTGCTTTTGATCCATCTGGTGGCTTCTGTGTCCACAACAGCCTCTGCTGGTCTGTCTTGAGGACAGAGAACTTTGGACAGGTCGAACAATCCAGAAAGAAGTATTGGGAGATCAGCACTGTGGTTGAACAGCACAGGTTTTCCAAGAAAGTGTGTTGTCTTCAACAACTTTTTAAGAAAATGTTGCTTGAAGATTGTTCAGGTGGATGTGTTATATTTGGACTATTTCATAGAGGTGGACATGAAGTTTCTTGGTAGTGTATTTTCTTTATTAATATTTATTTGTTGGGGCCAGGTGGTGGTGCACCTGGTTGAGCGACATGTTACAGTGCAAAAGGACCCAGGTTCAAGCCCCTGGCCCCCACCTGCAGGGGGAAAGCTTTGCGAGTGGTGAAGCAGGGCTACAGGCGTCTCTCTCTGTCTCCTCCTTCCCTTTCAATTTCTGGCTGTTTATATCCAATAAATAAAGATAATAAAAAAATTTAAAAAATTATTTGTTATCAGTTAGTCATCAGGGTTATGGCTGGGGTTTGGTGCCTGCATTATGAATCCACCTCAACTTGTGACCAACTTTCCTCACCTTTTTTTTTTTAAATTTATTTATTTATTCCCTTTTGTTGCCCTTGTTGTTTATTGTTGTCATTGTTGGATAGTACAGAGAGAAATGGAGAGAGGAGGGGAAGACAGAGAGGGGGAGAGAAAGATAGACACCTGCAGACCTGCTTCACTGCTTATGAGGCAATCCCCTGGCAGGTGGGGAGTTGGGGGCTCAAACCGGGATCCTTATGCCAGTCCTTGTGCTTTGCGCCACCTGCGCTTAGCCTGCTACGCTACCGCCTGACCCCCACCCCTTTTTAAAAATGTTTTTTTTGAGGGAAATTGAGAGGGAAGGAGAAAGAGACAGACACCTGCAGCACTATTTTACCACAAGTGAAGCTTCCCCTCTGCAAGGAGGGACCTGGGACTTGAACATGGGTCCATGCTTATGCTAACGTGTTTTCTGCTGGGTGTATCGCCACCTGGCCCTGTCTTAATAGTATATTAAAAAGAAAAGAAAAGAATCCCCATTTCTATAAGTCTCTGCCAAATACTAGCATCACCATCAGGACCAATACCAACCACAGTGCAAAGTGTCAATACTTTAGTTTTCTGTTCAGTCATCTGAGCAGGTTGGCAGCATAACACAGTGACAAGGGCACCTGGTAGTGCTGTTTTTTTTTTTTTTTTTTTTTAAGAAAGCTCGTCATCTCTTCTCACATTCAGATTAGTCCAGTCCTATACCACTTCACTCACTGGGTGGTAGATAAGTGCTCCCTCTCAGCTTATCTGATCAGCTGTGTGTCCACAGCACAGAGCTGCTTTCTGAAATGTCACAGTGTTAAAGTCCATGACTTCTCAGTATTGCTCTATGCAAGGCAGGAGCCATGTCCCTGTGGGAGGGAATGCAGCCTGTAGTATTTGCTTAGTGAGACTACTCTTTCCGGTGTCAGAAAACAACTCCTTTTAAAGAATCTGGTGTTTGGACAGTGAATGGGAGTCTGCAGACTTCTAGTCTTTTTTGTACCCTTAGAATTCAAGTGAGTCAACTTGAAGGCTTCTTGCCAACTGTGGGGCAAAGAATGTGAGAGTGAGGTGGGGGCGGGCGGGCAGGAAGCATTTTGGATTAAGCCTGAAATAAGATCTTGTTGTTGGTTTGTTTATTTTTTTCCTGATAAAATTGTACCCATGTGCACTAGGGAAACATAGAAACAGGCTGGGCATTGACCTGTCACTGCCCATGTTCAGCAGAGAAGCAATTATAGAAGGCAGAACTCCTACCTTCTGTCCCCCTAAAATTTTTTTTGGTACATACTCCCAGAGGGGGAGAAATGTTAGGGGAAGATGACTAGAGGGCTCTGAACCCCAGTTCCATCTCTGGGTCCTCCCAGAAAGAGTGAAGAGAAAAAAAAAAAGAAAGACATTTACAAGTAGATATGACTTAAAATGGAAGAGAAAGCAGGACATAGAAAAATTGGGAATAAAATACATGTATTTAGAGAGACAGATATTCATAGAAATAATAGTCAACCCATATCTGTGACCTTGGGAGAACCACTGCAGTTTCCAGTGGAGGGAATGGGGACAAAGAACTCTCTGCTGTTGGGAACAGTGTGGAATTGTGCCCCTGTTATTTTGTAACACCTAATAATAAATAGGAAAAACAGTCGTACCCATGTGTCAACAACTGTACTGTGATCAAATCCCCCACCATAAAGTTAAAATAAATAAGTAAATAAATAAACATAATGGAGTGTTGCCAAGTACTTTGTGTGAAAGCTGCTCACACAGACCCACCTGAATGAATTGGTAGCAAGTTCTTAAGATGGTTGAGGTATCTAGAAATATCTTCTAGATAGGGAATTTTTTAGACTCTGCAGATTGGCATGAAATTAGAAATCATATATTAACTCTTAGCTTTACTTATTTTAATTTTTAAATTTGACCAGAGCACTGTTCAGTTCTCACTTGTGGTGGTACGGGGGCTTGAGCCTGGGACCTTGGAGCTTCAGGCTGGAGAGTTTTTTTGCACAGCCACTACAGCCCTCTTTGACCCCTTTTCTGAATTACTCAAATAAGGATAAACTTAATCTCTGTGACTCCCTTCTTGCCCCCCCCCCCCAAGAAAAAAAGTACTGATCACAGTTTTGTTGGGTGATTGCAAATAGGCGTTTTTGTTTAGTGTCTAATTTCCTTTCACAGTTCCTTTTGCTTTCTGGAATTGGAATTGGACTCGGACCATCAGAACCATGAGCAACTACAGCGTGTCCCTGGTTGGCCCAGCTCCTTGGGGTTTCCGGCTGCAAGGTGGCAAGGATTTCAACATGCCCCTGACAATCTCCAGTGTAAGCCGATTGGACAGATTTATTCAGGCCTTGGCCAGGGGAACCCTGGTTTGTGTGGCTGAATTCTTTGCACAGCCTGTTACTTGCTTCCCGCAAAGGCGGATAAAACTTAGCCTCAGCAAACAGTCCCCCTTTAACACAGGGGGTGGGGTTTGGCAGGATGGTCTATGTCAGTTAAACTAGCTTTCAATCCATCCTCAACTTTATTCATTGTAAAGTGGTAAGCATTTAATGAGGCCAGACTGCAGGCCTTTGCAAGGTTACTAATTTTGTGTGGGGGGGGTGTGTGTGTGTGTTATATTGAATGCTACAAGGTCCTGCTCAATGCCAAAAGCTGTTGATTGAAAACTGTTGCTGAGTAGTGACTAGATGGGCTGATTTTGGTGGTGTTCCTTCAGCTCTCTTCTCGAGAAGGTGACAGCCAGCAGTGAAATGACCAAAGTTACTTCCTTTGGAAGAGATAAGGTCTGGAATATCCAGTGAGATAATTAGTTCATAGAGCATTGCGATTAGACTTTGAACCTCCTTGAGGATTGGGTGTAATGCATTCTGTGTAACTATTTTAAGAATTTTTTTTGAGTGTTCATATATATGCATGTATATATATGTATTTTATTTATTTTTTTGCCACCATGGTTATCACTGAGGCACAGGGCCTATATGATGTCACAATTACTGGTGCCTATTTATTTATTTATTTTTATTCAATAGAGACAGAGAGAAATTGAGAAGGAAGGGTGAGATAGACAGGGAGAGACAGAGAGACACCTGCAGCCCTGTTTCACCACTGCAACTGGTGAAAGCTTCTTCCCTGCAAGTGGTAACTAGGGGCTTGAATCTGTGTCTTTGCACATTGCAGTGTGAGTTCTTGACCAGGTGTGCCACCTCCCTCTCCTTTTTTTTTTGAGTGACAGACAGTAATAGGGAGAAAGAAAGAGGGAGAGAGAAGATCAGACATCTGTGACAATTCCCCACCACTTGTGAAGTTTCCCTCCCTGCATATGGGGACTTGGGCCTTGAACCTAGGTCCATGTGTGCTCTACCGGGTGAGCCATCCACCGGGTGAGCTATCCAGCCATACCTCCTTGGTTCAAGTATATTGACAGAAAGGTAATGATAGCTTTTGTTCATTGAGATTTGACTGTGTCATGGAGTTTTGCCGGTGACTGTCAGGAGGTGATAATTGCTGACAATGATGTTTTCTCTATGCAAATGGAAATGAGTATCAGTCTGAAATGGGGGTGTGCTGTGTGCACTGTTCTGCCTCTCACTTCTCAGCAGTTCGCATTGTGGACTTTGCCTAGTTCCTATTGTTTTCTGTTTAAACTGCAGAAGAGTTCTCTTGTAAGGAAGTAAGATGCATTTATCTACTACCCCACTGGAAGACACATGTATCTTCTTTCATCTTGCTATTGCAAAAAGGACTGCATTGTGTACAAGATCTATATGCTTTCATAGACATAGATGATTTTATTTATTTATTTACTTATTTATTGTATCTGGCCACCAGAGTTACTACTGGGGTTTGGTATATATCTGTACAGTGACATCACTGCTCTTGGAAGCCTTTATCATCAAACATATTTGTTAATACTTTTATTTATTAATTATTGGATAGGGACAGGGAGAAATTAAGGGGGAGGGTGAGATAGAGAGGGAGAGAGAGATACCTGCAGACCTGCTTCACTGCTCATGAAGTGGACCCTCTCCAGGTGGGGAGCAGAGACTTGAACCCCGCCCGGTCCTTGCGTACTGTAATGCTAGTGCTTAATCAGGTGCACCACCACCACCTGTCCCCCCAAATAATTATTTTTCATTTTTCTTTTGCTAGAGGGTGAGAGACAGAGATAGTGAGACAGAGAGAAGGAGAGACATCTGCAGCCCTGCCTCATGACTTTTGAAGCTTCCCTGCTGTGGGTGGGGACCTGGGGCTTGAATTGGGGTCCTTGAGCATGGTAATGTGCATTCTCCTGAGTGTACAGCCAGCCACCCGACCCTGACTGGTCCTGACTGTCAGTCACATTGAGCAATTTGTGAGACTGGTTATCTCCCCCTCCCACACACACACCAGTGCAGTCCAATAGACTTCATCTCCCCTTTTATGTTATTAATGGTTTAATAGTGTTTTACCAAATCACAAGATTTCAGAGGTCCATTTCTCAAACCCACAAGTGTTGTGTGTAAGGCTCTGCAAGCTCTGTGCTGCCCGCCTCCCACTCCTTATGGTTCTTCCAGAATTTAAGACAGTTTAGTTACACTTCCCCGTCCCCCCACAAGTTCATTTGTCTTAGTCATCTATAGATCTGGCAGTCCTTCACATCTTATTTCACTTTGCAGATTCACCTCCAGCTCTATCCACTGTGTTCCCAGTGAAAAGTCTCATCTTTTTGATGGCAGAGTAGTATTTCATGGAATATTTTAACTTCCTTTTTTTTTTTTTTTTTTAACCTGAGCCCTGATCAGCTCTGGTTTTTGGTGGTGCAGGGGATTGAACCTGGAACTTTGGAGCCTCAGGCACAAGAGTCTCTTTGCAGAACCATTATGCTACCTCCTCTCTGACCTCCCTCATAACTTCCTTATCCAGTCCTCTGTCATTAGGTGTTTAAGTTGCTTCTATTCCTTGGCTATTAGAAATTGGGTCAATGCAGCAGTGAACACAGGGGTATATATATCCTTCCAAATGAGTTCCAGCAGACTTTTGGATTCTGCCATGTGTTGTGTGTGCCTGCACCCACTTGCTGCTGAGAAACAAGAGTCCAGAAACAAAATTGAATTGACACTTGACTGAAATACATTCCACCTTCCTATTTGCTTTGGGAATAGCAGTGCAGAAAGCCGGCATATAAATCGTTGGACACCAAGTCGCTGAATGCATCTTCTGTTCCAGAGTGCCCAGCAGGCTATTTGGGGGACAGTGGCCACCTACTGAGGTGCAGAAACAGGACACTGTGTCTACACCTGGGCTCCCTTCCCTGCCCCCCGCCAAAGACATGCTTTCTGGGTATAGACAAGTGCTAATTAAAGGCTTTTGGATATGCTGATTAGTATCTAGCCCATGGACAGAGCTGCCTTGCTATTTCTGTCCTCTGACAAAGGTCTCTGCCATGCATGGTGACCTTTCTGAGCTGTGTGCAGCGGGGCGTGCAGCCACTTGGCACTTAGGCTGCAGGGGGAGGGGATGCTCCACTGAGACTGCTGGCCTGTCATTGTCTCTGTTTTTTTAACCCCTGTGTGGCTTGGCTCGAACATGCCTGGTGGCAGTGCCTCCAGGACCTGTGTGCCTAGCAGCTCACTTGTATCTCTGGAGTCAGATTAACAGCTTTACCTCCCCCTCACCCCCCATCTTCACATCTCTCGGTTTTGTCCTTATTCTGCCTAAATGAAGTCAAGCATACAACATCCTGTGATTCTCCCACTTTAATACTGCACAGGACATTCTTTTTGTCATTCATTCATTCATTAGTTAATTTTTCTCTATTGGGGGATTAATGGTTTATAGTCAAATATAGTTGTTTATATATGCATAACATTTCTCAGTTCTCCATATAACAATTCAACCCTCTTTTGATCCTCCTCTGCCATCAGTTCCAGGAGTCTTTTACTTTGGTGCACTACACCAACTCCAGTCCAAGTTTTGCTTTGTGTTTTCTTCTTTTTCAACTTTTTATTTTCTTATTAGTGATGTAATAATGGTCAACAAGATTTTGGGGTAAGAGAGGTACATTTCCATACAGTTCCCATCACCAGATTGCCATCTTCCACCCACTCCATTGGAAGCTTCTGTATTCTTTATCCCTCTAGGAGTATGGACCAAAGATCTGTATGGGGTGCACAGAAGGTGGGAATTCTGATTTCTGTAATTGCTGCTCTGCTGGACATGGGTGTTGGCAGGTTGATCCATACTCCTAGTCTCTGCCTTTTGAGCCTTACTGCACAGGGCATTCTAACCAAGGCACACCACACAGTACCTCTCTCTCTCTTTCTCAATATTTATTTGTTCTTAACATTGTTTCTTTTTATTTATTTATTTTTTTTCAGTTGATAGGATAGAGAGAAATTGAGAGGGTAAGGGGAGATAGGGAGGGAGAGAGACACCTGCAGCACTGCTTCACCTCTTGTGAAGCTTCCCTAGCTACAGGAGGGAAGTTACATAAAGTCATGTCAATTATGGATGAGGTTTGCATACTTTCCCTCCATCTCCACCCCCACCCAAGTCAGTGGATATCTCAGCTTGGGAATTCTTACAGACATTCAAAAAGATGCCCAGGTCACTGTAACTGCATAGTCTCAAGTCACTGTCTTCAGTTTTTTCTTCCTCTAATGTTGGCTGACTCCAGGACTGTGCATAGAGTCTTTTTATGAGCTTGCATTTATGAAGTTGCCTCTCAGCCATTGAATGTGGGGATGGGCTTTCCTGGAGCAGTGTGGGCTCACTGGTTTGGGCCAGTCTCTTTTATAAGAAGAAATAGGAGACTTATTGCACAATGTAAAGGCCCTCCTTTGGCAAGTTGACACTTGGCAAGTTCTCCTGAAGGAATAATTACAATAAGGGTTAATGTATTTGGGGGTATTGTTTCTTATAGTTGAAACTCTTCCCTGTGCATCATTTCTTTCTTCCTTTTTAAAAATTATTTATTTATTAGATAGAGATAGCCAGAAGTTGAGGGGGTGGGAAATACAGAGGGAGGGAGAAAGAGAGATACCTGCAACACTGCTTCACCACTTGCAAAGTTTTCTCCCTGTAGGTGGGGACTGGGGTCTCAAACCCAAGTCCTTGCAAATTGTAATACATGTGCTCAACCAGGTCACCTGGCATCATTACTTTAATGTGTGATACCAGCATTTCTAAGCTGCCACTATTTGCCTTTTTCTGGTGAGGATGGTCTTACAGTTGTCCATTATCACAGATACGGCATTTCTTTGTTATGAGAAAATCAGGTCAGCAACCCAGATAATAGCCACTTCGATTCTTAAGAGGTTAGGGGAGGGACCATTTGTGACATGGCCAGACAAGATTGGAGTTGCAAAGCAGTCTAAGTGGTGTTGAGCAAGGCAGAGTTATGTCAGCACTTTGCTGTGAGCTCTCTTATTCAGTGGTTAATGAAATGCTTTTGGGGAGTCTTTGATGATACCATCTGCAGGAGTACAGAATCTGATGGTGGCGGGGGGGGGGGGTTGAGGGGGAGATAAGAACAGTACAAGACAGTGTCACAGGACTCTACTAGGTCAAATGATAAAGTTTCTCAGTTCCAGTGGGCACAAATCTTCTGTATTTTGTGGAGGCTGTCTTACAGAGAAGGAGACATTAATCCCTCACCTTGAGAGGTGAGGCTTGAACATCTCAAAGTCCCCCTTCATTAGTCTTGTTTTTCAGTGCCATGTCTGGAGGAAGATTTGTCTTGGCTTTCTGGTGGACCTGTGACTGTGGTTGATGAGTTCTGCAGAGAGTCCCAACTGTTGAGTTTCACTCCTAGAGGAATATAGAAAGGTTTCCATTTCTCTCCAGCTGCAATGGGAAACCATCCTTTCTGGGATAAATAAATGGACCCATTATGAATGTCAAGCTGTACAGTATTTTCTTTTAGCCTTCCCTCTCGACTACCTTGTTGCTGCTGCCAAGTTAGAGAGGTAATAATTGAGTTTGTGTAACTCGAGAGTGTATAGTCCCTGTGTATGTGCACCCCTGGCCCTTACATGATTAACTTTTTGTGCCAGACTCCAAGTCCTTCCTGTCCTTTTCCCATGGAAGTTTCCTGTACCGTGTAATCCAAAATGTCTAGAACTTTCAGGGAACCATTTTCTGACTCATCACTTGTGAAGAAGTCAAAAATCCCCTCAATGTATGTTATTGAAAACTTGATTGTTATTAGGAGAGAAAAAGGGCTTTTGCTCATTTCAGTCTTACTCAAATGCTGGGGATTTGGGAATGTTATCTGTTAAAAGAGGAACTTTATTGGTGATAAAGTGATTTTTTTTTTTTTTAATCTGCTGAGGTGATAGAGTAAAACAGAAGTAGCACTTGAGCACTCTTGGCTTGGTAGACCAGATGTCTGCTTACATTAAAAAACATAGACTTCTGTTTAATGCTTTCTGAGAACTTTCAGGCCAGACAGAGTATGTCTTGATAATGGTCACTGGGTTGGGAGTCATAGGCCATTGGGGGAAGCTTTGGTGCTTGGGTGTCACTCATAGGTGTCCCATGGTAGAAGGGACATGGGGACACATTTTCCCCAGTTACAAGTATATAGAGGAGGGGCTGGTAGAAATAGCTCACTTAGCTAGTACACTGCTTTGTCATGTGTGAGACTTAGGTTCAAGACCTGCCCCCAGCTCACTGAAGGAAACTTTGGTGCTGGGATCTCACTTACTTTCTCTCTCTCTTTGCCTCCTGCCTCCTCTTGTCCTTATGTCAAAAATAAACAAAATAACAAATTAAAGATTAATTGTGTTTCAGTCTCAACTGGCGAGACATTAGGCCTTTACTTAGTGTTTGAGATACCAAACCAAACCAAAACTAACACACATAGAAACACAAATAAAATGTATAACTTGGTCTAACAAGACCCTAGTGTGTGGAATAGTAACACAGTATTGGCAGGTGACCCATGATGGAATGACGAGACAGAAATTTTCAGCAACTGTGAGGCCTGCTTAGTGAGGTATTCTAGAAGCAGAGCCACTGCATAGAGTGTTCCAGGGAAAGTAGTGTGGCTTTCTCTTTGCGGAATTCATTTCTCTAGCAACAGATTCTCTGTTATTATGAATTTGTTTTTCAATAAGCCTGTGCTTTATTGTTGAGCCAAACAGGTCCAGTTTTTCTATTGTAGATTTTCAGGAAAGAGTGAATGAGAGGGAGAGGGAGGGGGAGCAGCAGGAGAGGGAGCTTTAAGCATTGCCTCACCACCTGTGGTGCTCACTTTGGTACTCTCTTGCAATACTGCAGATCAAACTCAGAGTGTCCTGTGTGAAAGACATGCCTTCTTCCCACTGAGCCATGTCCCCATCTTGTTAGCTACTAAGGAAGTACAATATTTAATAATGACCAGAGCAGACAGTATGGAGTATTTAAAATTAGATTTGAAGGACTTTTAAATAATATCACCAGGACCAAATCTCTCAAGTCCTCTGTTCACTGCTCACCCATCTTCTCTCATTTTAAGAAGTTTTTTTTTCTTTCTTTTCCTTCTCATCTTTTCTATTGCCTAAGTGGCTTTATGTACCCTTCTGTGAATGTTCAGATTTCTTTTACAGTGGATGTTGTCATTCATTCTGTATGACAGGTACTAGAGCAAAGTTCATAAGCCTTATTGGCATTTTGTATTGTTGACAAGTTATGAGGTGTGTGTGTGTGTGTGTGTGTGTGTTTGAGTGTGTGTGAGTGTGTATGTGTATTTGAGTGCATTTGAGTGTGCACATATGTGTGTTTAACTAGAAGTGAGGAAGAACAGGTTAAGTAGGAGACCTTAAAAAGGCTACCAGCAAGGCACTTGTCCACTAGGCACATGTGGTTCTTAAGAATTCTCCACCCTTCCCACTTCTCGTCTTTTAAAGTTTGGATAATTTGTACTTTCCTCTCCTTTTTCTCTTTCTTTTCTCCATTGTACTTAATTTTTCTTCCCCTTCTCCCACTTTTTTTTTTTCTTTCTGCTACTGGGACTTCACCACTTTCTACCATCGTTTTCAGTGAGACCAAGAAGAAAGACAGCAGGGCACCAAAGCTTTCTTCAGTGTGGAGAGGGCCGGGCTCGAACCTGGGTCCTGCCAAACCAGACGCAGTGTCTAGGTGGGCTATTTTGCTGGCCAGTGTATGCTTTTTTAGGCAAGACATTCACATGGTTCAGAATATGAAAAATCTGACTGTCTGTGGAGGGAAAAGTCTTCCTTTGCTCCACTGTTCATCTCCCCATCCTAGAAGCAACCAGGATCAGCAGATAATCAGCACAGGCATTTGGAAATATGTGGAAATCCTTACCACACCCAACTGTCAGAACAGGCTGTGCCTTTTATTTTGCATTTTGCTTCCTCTGATCTCACTACCTCTGGATTTTTTTCTTTGTTTTATTGTTAGATTATCGTTTCCAGTCTTTTCCTTTTATTGGCACCTTGGTGTAATGTTTGCATTTTCTTTTTTTTTTTTTGAACGTATGTGTGAATCTTATCTCTGGGAGAAATTCCTGGAAATGGAATTTGAACCAGAAGGTTGCCTGTTGTGTTTGTTATTTGCACCAGTGTTGCCACATATCAGGAGAGAGACATGCCCGCCCTCAGTCTCTGCTGGCTTCCTCATACCTGTGCTGGTGGGTGATTTAGCACACCCTGACCTTTTTCAACAAGATGGACCACTGCTACCTCTCTCTCTCTCTTTCTCTGTCTCTTTTAGACAGAGACAAATGAGAGAGGAGATAGTGAGGGAAAGAGAGAGAAATCTTCGACACTGCTTCACTGCTTCTCAAGCTTTCCCTCTGTAGGTGGGGACAGGGGTTCAAACCAAGGTCATTGTACACTGTACTGTATGTGCTCAACTGGGTGCATCACTGCCCAAACCCTATCAGAGTATTTATTTTAAAAATTAATTTATTGTTTTCACTATTCCCATCACCAAGGGTCTGTATCCCCATTCCCACCCCCATAGATAACCACTATAGTTCTCCCAGTCTTAGGTACAGGTTGGCATTTTTTTTTCACATTTGTATATTTAGCTGTCTGTATGCTACATATGAGTGAAACCATTCTGTAGTTGCTTTTTACCTCCTTACTTGCTTCACTGAGCATCGTCTTCTTCAATTCCATCCACTTTATCCCAAAGGACACACTATCATCCCTTTTTATTGCTGAATAATACTCTATTGAGTATATGTCCCATAACTTTTTTATCTAGTCATCTGTTGAAGGGCATTTTGGTTGTTTACAGGATATGCTATTATGAACAAAGCTGCTATGAACATGGGGTGCAAAGATCCCATTGAATCAGTGATATTATAGGTTTTGGATATATGCCTATCAGTGGAATATCTGGGTCATACTGTATTTCCATTTGTATTTGTTTAGGGATTCCCCATACTGTTTTCTATAGTGGTTGCACCAGTTTACATTCCCACCAGTTGTGTAATAGAGTTCCTTTCTCTCCACATCCTCTCCAACACTTATCTTCTCTTGTTTTATTAATGGAGCCCATTCTCACAGGTGCCAGGTGGAATCTCAATGTGGTTTTGATTTGCATTACTCTAGTGATGAGTGAAATGGAGCATTTCTGCATGTGTCTGTGGGCCATGTGCATCTCTTCTTTAGAGAACCGTTCATTCATATCTTCTGCCCACATTTTAATTAGGCTGTTCATTTTCATTTTGTTGAGCTGTAGGAGGTTTTTATAGATATTTGATATCAACAGCTTGTATGAAGTGTAGTGTGCAAACATCTTTTCCCATTTGCCAGGTTTCCTGTTTATCCTTATGAAGTTTTCTTTTGATGTGTGGATGCTTTTAAATTTGATATAGTCCCATTTGTTCAATTTTGGTTTTGTTTCCTTTGCCCATGGGTGGAATCTCCAACTATGTCTTTAATGTTAAAACCTGGAATGTTTCATCAATGTATTCTATGTATTTTATAGTTTCAGGTCTCATATCCAGATCTTTGATCCATTTTGAGTTAATTTTGGTACATGGTGTTAGGTGGTGGTCTAGTCTCATTTTTCTGCATGTGGCTGTCCAAAACACCCAACTCCATTTGTTAAGAAGACTTTCTTTTCCCCACTGGGCTGCTTTGGCCCCTTTAGCGTATATAATGTGCCTATACATGTGTGGGTTTAGTTCTGGGCTCCACCTCTCTGTTGTTAACAGGGTCTAGTTCAAGTATTCTTACCCATGACTCCCTCTGTGTTATTTTATTTTTATATTGTTGGTTCTTTTGATTAATTTTAATCTTTTTTTTTTTTTTTTTTTAGATTGAGACAGGGAGACAGAGAGAGTGAAGGAGACCATAGCACAGAAGCTGCCTTCAGTGGGAGTGAGGGGAGAAATTTAACCTGGGTCTCGCACATGACAAAGGAGTACACTACCGAAATGAGCTATTTCTCTACCCTCTTCTATTATAAAGTACTATGTTGTTTTCCTTTCTGTTTTCATGAGCTTATGACAGATGTACTGCCCTTCTCCCCACGATAGCCTGCATTCCTGGGCATGTTATCATTTGAATCCTTTAATCCAGAGCTTTGATGACTAGTTCTACTACCTATTTACAGCTTTTTCTTTTCTCTTTTGGCACCAGGGTATTGTTAGGACTTGGTACCAGCACCACCCTGCCAGCATTTTCCCAGCTGCCTTTATTTTCTTTCTTTCCTCTAGCTAGAAGTTGAGAGATAGAGAGAGAAGGAAAGATACCACAGCACAGCTCTGCCACTCCTGCAGATTCCCCTCCCTCCTCCACTGGTACCCCAAGGTGGAGACCAGGGACTTAAACCCTGGTCCTAGTGTGTAGTCATGTGTGCACTCCATTGGGTGAGCCCCTTGCCAGCCCCACTGTATCCAGTGCCTAACTGGGTTTTCTCTCTGGGCTAACCCTTCACTGCAAAGTATGTGGTACCTGAGATACAGGGACAGACACAAACATACATTAAGGAGCAGTTCTTGGCTTAGCATGCTGTCACAGACTTGGAACAATTAAGTAGATCACATCTAATGGGCATGAGGTGTTGCTTTTAGAGTCCCCCAGCTTCCTCTGTGATTCCCAATCCCACCCTTCTCTCCATCCCTCTGAATGATGTGACCAGGAAGAGTGACTGCTTCAAGGTGTTTGTTATGTTCTGGTGACTAAGGATGTTTGCCTCGAGCAACCTCACTTGGTTCAGGGACCAAGAGGAGAGACGCCACATCACTACCCTAACATGCAGGAGAATTCATTTTTGCATGGTGCATTCATAATGTGTGTGGGGGTGAGGTGGGTGTCAGAGTGCTTGAACCATTGTCTTCTTGGCTCATGGTGTTCAACCTTGTGGCACCTCTCCTCCTCATTGGAAGGGAAAGAAGCCTCAAAGGTTGGCAAAGTGAGTGTGGCCAGTCAGACCCCATGAGGATACATCTTCATGTGTGTTGAGATCCATGTCTTCACTCAAGAGTGAGTGACAGAGGACTGGAGTTGGTAAGAAGAGTGTGTGTACTCACAGCATGTGTATTCCATGTGCTGAGAGGTGGTGGAAGCAGGGAGCTCCCTTGTTATTATTATTATTATTGTCACTGATGTCGTCCTTGTTAGATAGGACAGAGAGAAATGGAGAGAGGAGGGGAAGACAGAGAGGGGAGAGAAAGATAGACACCTGCAGACCTGCTTCACAACTCATAAAGCTTTTCCCCTGCAGGTGGGGACCAGGGACTTGAACCCAGGTCCTTGCAAACTGTAATGTGTATGCTTAACCAGGTGCACTACCTCCCACCCCACCTCCATTTTGTTTTATCTTAATGAGAAAAAGAGATAGAGGTACAGCTAGAGCAGTGCTCAGCTCTGTCTGATAGTGGTGTTGAGAATTGAACCTGGAACTTCAGGCATGAATGTCTTTTTTATAGAACCATTATGCCATCATAGAGCCATCATACCATCTCCCTGGCCCAATTCTGGGACTTAATAAACAACAACAACAATAACAACAGACCTTTCCACCCAGGATCCAAATTAAATGAAGTGCTGGGGAGATATCTCAGTGTTAGGGTATAGAACTTGCTTGAGGCTCCCATGTTCAATTCCTGGCACCTCCTAATGTAGAGTTTGAACTGGGTTCTAGTTTCTGATTAGAAAAAAGAAAGGAAGAAAGAAGGAAAAAAAGAAGGAAAGAAGGAAGGAAGAAAGAAAAGAAATGAAGGAATAAAAAGAATATATACAAAAAAGGCCAACGATTGGAATCACTGTGCTCTGTGGTAAATATCTTGGATGTGTTTTGATTTTCTGACAGAGCAAAGGACCATTCTAACGGCAGCCAAATGCCACGCCCTGTCAATCTCTTCTGGAATAGAATTGTGACCCCTCAACCACACAGTGAATTTCAGTGGTTTAATCAGCCTGGTATTTCACAAGTAACGTTTCTAGAGAAGATAAAATGTTAAAAATTGAGCAAGACTACTTAATGCCAGCCAGTAGAGATTGTGGCTGTGTTCTGGAAGCATTTTTCTCAATGAGGAAAATGACTGGAGGACATGAGTCCTTAGAAAACAAGTCCTGTATCCTTTACCTGGGATTCCCTGCGAGAGGTTCTGGGGAAAAAAGAAGTGTGTGTGCAAATACCAGCACTGTTAGCAAGGATCATTTGCATGATTCGGATGTCCTTTGCAAGTATTTGTGCTACTTTCTCTAATGTTTTCCAAATTGTTCTTGGGATTAGTGGGAATCTTTCTGTGTCTCAGGAAAGTTCTAGATATTTGGATTCCTATTCTGAGAGTGACCCTTGTGCATTTTTTTAACTGGAGGCTGATCAGACTTCCTCCAGGGCTGTGTGCCCCCTCCCAGGCTGGGGCTTCTCTTGGCACCCCGCCCAGGAGGGTATTGTGAAATTCTTTTCATCCATCCTCACCCTGCCCAAGATCTGTTTGGATTCCCCCTGTCTATTGCCTTATTGCTCTGCCACTCAGCCTACCATTTGGCTGCAAACAGATGGGTCTCCCTAATCAATCAATCAGTCAAACAAACAAACAAACAAATAAACAAACAGTTTATGATTCCTTCCTTCCCCACCTGGTGCCTTTTTGAAGTTGTAAGCTGGAGGCTCTTGGTTCTTTTTCATGCCTGTGCATTTTGTCTCCTTTCATCCTGGCCCCGCCCTGCCTGCAGGCACCTTCACCCACCAGGTGTGCCTCCTTTCAGTTCTCTTGGGTCTTCCCTTTTGAAATAATAACAATGAGACTATGTGAGTGCTTATTTGACAACTCCCCCACCATCACTTTCTAGGTTCAGTTTAGGTGTTTTGCACAAATTCAGTTGTTTAATCTTCACACCAGCCTTCTGAGGACAGATGGCTTTAAAGCCTCTATTGATTGATAGAGCACCAGGGACAAACCACAGGCCTTGGGAATAGGGGAGACTGAAGACAGAGACCTTGAGTTAAATGCTGATGTGGTTAACTAGCAGATCACAGCTTTTACACTCCTGGCTACTAAGCTGTTTGTTTCTCTGAGAGAAATTATGCTGTAAAACCAAAGGCTTCTCCATGTGGGGATAACTAAGGTCACTCAAGGAAAAATAAAGACTTCCAAAGTAATCTGATACGAGAATCCGGCATGAAGCCCAGCCAGTCTATCTTGGCGTTACTCTCGATCACACTCTGTCATTTCACGAACATCTCATAAAAACTGCAGCAAAGTTGGGCGCGAGGAATAACATCATTGCAAGACTGGCCAGTTCCTCATGGGGCGCGAGCGCTTCCACACTACGATCATCATCTCTGGCATTATGCTATTCCACTGCAGAATACTGTGCCCCAGTATGGTTCTGTAGCCCCCATGTCCACTTGGTCGATTCCAAATTATATTCCTCCATGAGGATAATTTCTGGAACCATCTCTTCCACCCTGGTTCTATGGCTGCCAGTTCTTAGCAACATCACCCCGCCAGATATTCGTCGGGATGCGGCATCATCTAAGTTCATTTCCCACGTCTACGCTCGACCGGACCTGCCAATATACGCGGATATCTTCGCCCACCCTATTCAACGCTCGACGTCTCATCATCCAATCTGGTTTCCTACGCCTACACTGAACTTCTCTGTTCCAGACTCTTGGAAACAGAGTTGGCAGTGAGCTGAGGTAAAGAACAAACACCTCATCACAGACCCCTGCAAGCGTCAACCCAGCTTTGACCTAGCACGTTATGATTGGGCCCTCCTCAATCACTATCGAACAGGCCATGGCCGGTGCACCGCTATGTTCCATCGCTGGGGAGCCAGAGATGACCCGAACTGCCCCTGCGGCTACAGACAGACTATGACCCACATCGTCAACGACTGCCACCTCTCCAGATTCAAAGGAGGTCTCAAAACTTTACATCAGGCTCAACCTGACGCTGTTAACTGGCTACGGAAGAAGGGAAGAAGGGCAAATGCTAGAAGAAGAAGAGGTCTGGGGAGACAGCAGATTGGTTATGCAAATTGACTTTCATGTTAAAGGTCGCAGATTCAGTCCCCAGCACCCCTGTAAGCCAGTACTGAGCAGTACTCTGGGGGAGAAAAAGATAAAATAATCACTGAGGTTTTTATTTTATTTTTACCACATTTCCTTGCGGGGATGTTGTTTTATGAGACTGTTACAGTCTCAGGGGTACAACATGTCTCTCGTGTCCCCCAATTATGTGGTAGCCCACCTCAACCACTGCAAAATACCAGCTCTTTTTTACTGTCTAACCCCTACCCTCTAAACACATACAACACACACTTCTACATTTTACAAAATATTTTTCCTTTTTTTTTTTTTTTCTATTTCTTTTTCTGCCTCCAGAGTTATTGCTGGGGCTCGATGCCTGCACTACATATCCAGTGCTCCTGGAGGCCATTTTCTCCATTTTGTTGCCCTTGTTGTTGTTGGAGAAACTGGGGAGGGAGACAGAGGGGAGAAATTGGGGAGGGAGACAGAGGGGAGAGAAAGATAGATACCTGCAGATCTATTTCACCCGTTGTGAAGTGATCCCCCTGCAGGTGGGCTCTAACCAGTATCCTTATGCCAGTCCTTGCACTTCGTGCCATGTGTGCTTAACTCACTGCACTATTGTTCGGCCCCCACAAAATATTTTTCGAAGACAGATTCCAGGACCTTTCCCTGGACTTTGAGTTCGCTTTGTGTGAAGATTCTTATATACTTTCTGGAATTTTTTTTGTACCACTTAAGTTTCATTTTATATACTAATGTTTGGGAAACATGACTTTTTTTCTTTCTCGCTCTCTCTTTTTATGTGTGTTTATATAGTGAGACACACACACACACACACACACACACACACTCTCTCTCTCTCTCTCTCTCTCTCTGTCTCAAACACTCTCATCAAAGCTGCACTCAGCTATCACATGTGTGATGCCAAGGTGATTGAATCTGGTACTTCATACACTTTTGTTATGGGCCAGGAGAGAGCTTACCCAGTAGAGTGTGCACCTTATATGTAAGAAGCCTCAAGTTCAAGCCCGGGCACCACATGGGAACACCATGGTACCTGGGGAAGGTCCACGGATGGTGAAGCAACCTCCTCCTCCCTTTCTACTCCCTGCCCACAAATAGAAATAACAAACAGGGAGTCGGTGGTTTCACAGTGGGTTAAGCACAGGTGGCGCAAAGCAAGGACCAGCTTAAGCATCCCAGTTCGAGCCCCCGGCTCCCCACCTGCAGGTGAGCTGCTTCACAAGTGGTGAAGTAGGTCTGCAGGTGTCTATCCTTCTCTCCCCCTCTGTCTTCCCCGCCTCTCTCCATTTCTCTCTGTCTTATCTAACAACAACGATATCAATAATAACTACAACAATAAAACAAGGGCAACAAAAGGGAATAATAATAAAAAAGAAATAACAAACAAAGATCAGAGAGAGGGTTTTCCTTTCAATCTGGTCAAGACAGATCTCAGACTAAGTGGCCCCACAATGGAGATGGTGCAGCGATAGTGCAAAGGACTTGGGTACAGGAGAGCTTGGGTCCAATCCCCAGTACCCTATAGCTATAGCTGAGTGGTACTCTACTCAGAACCCAGTAGCAACAGCATCAGCAGCAGCAGCAGTAGTAATGATAGACTCAGAAGCTAGTCACCAACAGAGCCAGGAGGAGAGAGCAGTTCAGGCCCACAGAGAAACATCTTGGGTCAGGCATGAACTCTTTGTGTTCTAGGAGTGGGCATCAGGAAGTGGGATAGGGGAGTGTGGGGTGATGTGAGGAAACAGAGGGCCGCCTGCAGTTAGCCTGAGAGCAGGGGGCTGTTGGGAACTATAAGGGACAATCTTGAGACTCTGGAAGGACAGAAAGTGCTCCGAGTCCTTGGAGCTGAGCTGAGCTGGAGAGAAAGGGTCCCCCTTTCTGGTCTACCATACCTGCAGGCTGATGTGCTTTGTAAAAGGATTCTGATAGAAATGTGTGTGTGTGTGTGTGTGTGTGTGTGTGTGTGTGTGTGTGTGTGTGTGTGTGAATTTTATTTCAACCCTTCAAATGGAAAAAGCACAGAGACAGAGAATTCCAGAGACACAGAGAGACGAGATCAGTGCTTTGCCACTGAGATGCACAGTGTTGTAGACAGGAGCCCAGAGCCACACACATGATATGTGGCTGTTCTCTACCACTGAGCCCTCTCCACCTCTGAACCCAATTCTCTCTAATATTTTTATTATTTATTATTTAATTATTATTTTTTGAGTTGAGAGATCATTGCATAGTCTTGCAAGGTTGATCCTTGAAAAGCCAGCCCTCCTCTCAGTCTTGGATTGGGAAAGGGATTTATGTACATAGTGTGTGCATTGTGATTCTTCCTTTGGATTTCACTCTTTTGTTTTTTAATTTCTACTATGTAAGCAGCAGTGTGTCTCCCAGATGGCTTCTGTTTCCATTTCCCTGCGAGGTTGTGACCTTTCTTACTTTACCGGAGGAGTGTTGTGCACACACTCCACAGCTGTTTGCAGAGCGCTGGGCTGGTGGTATTCTGCTGATAAAGAGTGTCTGTCGTCCAGGCTAAGGTGGTTGTGTCGGGTATTGATTCTAGCTCAGGTGTGTCGAGCTGGATAAAGTTTGTAACTCCTGTCATCCTTTACAGACCTCGTCTCAGCCAAGTGGTTGGCAGTGCCCCCAGCACATTAAGTGACTTGTTGAGTCTGTCATCTAGTTTGAGCAGAGGGAGACTGTGAGATGAGATGTTTTTCATTCCTGCACTCCCCAGAGAGATCCTCTCAGTGGAATTCATGTCCAGTAAGAGAAGGGTGACAGTGGGCTTCTCTGGTAAATTCAGATTTTCATGCTAGAAGTGCATTGTGGATGGATAGAAGTGTCATCTGGGTCCCATAGCTTCTGGTCTGCACCCTAAGTCCTCAAGCCTTGTCAGTGCTGTGATTTCCTACATCATATTTAAGGTCAGCTTTATAGGGTAAGTGTGTGTGTACACACATGTATCAGTTCTTGGATATGTTTACAAAATAATACTCTAGTCCAGTTGGTTAGTTATCTGCATACCATGAGACAGGATAAAACAGTGTATTCATGTAAAAGGAATATCACTTTAGATTTAGCTTTCATAATGATTTTATCTTAAATTTCTCTACCTATTTATTTTATAAGCATAATGGGGCCTTGCACATACATGAAACCATTGGTCTGAACCAGTTTCTTCATTTGCTGTTGGGGTGGTGGTGGGGGTGTTGGAGGGATGGGGAGAAATGTCACAGCCCCTGTGCCAGTAGCCATGAGCTTCCCTGGTGCTATCTGCGATTTTTTCCATTTGGTGCTGGGCTCAACCCCAGGGCCTTGCTCATGGTCAGCTCTGTGCTCTCCCAGGTGAGCTAGCCCTTGCATTAAGTCCTTTGTATTAAGATTGAGAGGAATCTCATGATAGCTTTGAATCCTTACAGAAACATTCCTGGACCTGTGACGTAGCTCACTTGGACAGTGCACTGCTTTGCCACATGCATGGCCCAGGCTTGAGCCCAACCCCTGCTGCCTGAAGGAAGCTTCGGTGCTGTAGGCTCTTTCACTTTCTCTCTCTCTTTGCCTGTCTCCTTCTCTGTTTCTAAAAAAAGAAAAAGCAAGACACCCTGCCAGCTGTCATTATATAATGAATGGCTAAACATCTGTGCATATTATATTACCGAGGCTAACATGCTATTAGTTTGTAGGGTTTTTTTTTGTAGTGCTCATTGAAGGTTGATATTTTCTCCCCACAAACTGTTTTCAGATTATGTCCTAGTGAGCATGCGGTGTTCCTGGGGTGGAGACTGACTCTGAGACATTGACCCACTCGCTCAGTGTGTTGGGCCACGTTGTTCGGCGGTATCCCTGAATCGTCACCTGACAAAAACCAGAGTAAAGACAGTCCCTGCAGTAGCACTGCTGAGAGAATGGAATCAGTGAGTGCACCTCAGCTGCCTGGTGGCTCAGCTGAGGTCTCCTAAGCAGAATCAAGATACAGAAATCAGTATCCACCGTGCTCTCAACTTGAGGACAGTTAGGCGCTATTCTGAAGTTTCTAGATGAATCCCTTCTTAGATAGGTCACCTTCACAATCCCATCTGACTTTCTTTTATTGGAAATGTTTCTGGTAGGATGTTTTCCAAGCAGCTTTCCTGGGATCCACAGGTACACATACTCTATATCTAAAAAAATAAGACCCCTGGAGTGGTGGGGTCCTGCAGCCACTGAGCCCCAGCAAAAAACAAACAAACAAACAAACAAAACCCTGAAACATATATACATGTTATTAATTTTTTTCTATTTTAACCATTGAAATTATTTATTTATTTATTTGTTGGATAGAGACTGTCAGAAATTGAGGCAGTAGGGCAAAGGGGAGATAGGGAGGTGGAGAGACATAGAGATACCTGCAGCCCTGTTTCACCACTCCTTTTTAAAATTTATTTTTATTTATTTAATATTGGATAGAGACAGAGAGAAATTGAGAGGGGAGGGGGAGATAGGGAGTCAGAAAGACACCTGCAGTCCTGCCTCACCACTTGTGAAGCTATCCCCCTGTAGGTGGGGACTGGGGACTTGAACCTGGGTCCTTTTGCACTGTAATGTGCTCTCAACCAGAGTGCCACCACCTGCCCCCGCCCCACCTTTAAACTTACTTATTATTGCATAGAGATAGAGAGAAATTGATAGAAGAAGAGGGATAGAAGGAGAGACAGAAAGACACCTACAGCCCTGCTTCATCACTTGTGAGGCTTCCCCCATGCAGGTGGGAACTAGAGACTTGAACCTAGGCCCTTGGGGACTGTAATATGTGTGCATACCCAGGTGCACCACTGCCTGGCCCTTCACTATTTTTGTAGGAATGTGACTGTACTCTAGATTTCAGGTGCACAATTTTGAAAATCAACACGTGTGCATAGCACTTGTCCTGGTTTACACTCTGCTCCCCCACTTATGACCCCAACTTTGATGAATAGTGACTGCTGATCTGATTCCATTGCCACCGTCCTTGTCATGTCATTAAGGAGCCCACCAGGCCCTGGAAGAAGCGTAGCGGATAGGGCTTCTTGACATGGGGCGCTGTGGGCATGGCAGAAGTTTCAGTGATATGGTGCTTCCCTTTCTCTGTCTCTTTTTAAAAAATTCATTTTTATTTATTTATTATTGGATAGAGACAGATAGAAATTGAGAGGGAAAGAGACATAGTGACATTTGCAGCTCTACTTCACCACTGTGAAGCATTCCCCCTGCAGGTGGGGCCTGGGGGCTTGAACCTGGATCCTTGCGCATGGTAATGTGTGCACTTACCCAGGTGTGCCACTGCCCCTTCTCTGTTTTTATCTGAATAAAAGTAACTTTCCAGAGAGGTGTTCTGGTTATATTAAAAAAGAAAAAATAGAGGGCCGGGTGGGGCACACCCAGTTGAGCTCACATGTTACCATACAGAGGACCTGCAGGAGGGAAGCATCATGAGTTGTGAAGCAGGTCTGTAGGTGTCTATCCTTCTCTCTTTCTGTTTGTCCCACCTCCCCTCTCAATTTCATTCTGTCTTTTCAAATATAGAGAGAAAAGGAAAAAAGGAAAAAATGGCCACTAGGAGCAGTGGATTCCTAGTGCTGGCACTGAGCCCCAGCAATAACCCTGGAGACAATTAAAAAAAAAAAAAAACAATAGGTGGAGATTGGTGGAGGCATGATAGCATGTTAAGTGATTCAGTCTTAGGGGTTGACTCAAATGAAGACTATTTGTAGTTAATTAAAATTAGTATTTACTCAGACACTTTGGTCTCACTACAATGGAGTAATTCAATTAAATGTTAATAGACCATTATAATTGGCCATTAAATTGTAGTGCTTTCTCTTGGAGGAGTGAGCTCCCATCAGCTAGTTTATCTGCTGAACTGGCAAGTGTAGTCCAACAGACTAAGCTTCTCTTAGCCACTGGGCCATGTTTCTGTGGTATTTTAAAATAAAGATAGCTAGGTATTTTCTTGGGAAGGGAACTTTTTCTAAAGTATTTTTATTTTGCCATCATTAAAACATTGTCCTTCCTTTCCTCCCCTCCCCCGCACCCCCCCCACCCCCCCAATTTTTTATTTACTTTCCAGTGAGATAGACGATGAGAGAGAGAGGGAGAGGGAGAGGGAAAGGGAAAGGGAGACAGAGAGAGAGAGAGAGAGACCGAGAGAGCACTACTCAGTTCTGGTGTGTGGTGGTGCTGGGTCTGCTCCCAGGTTGGAAGCCTGCAAGTCCTATGTGTTCAGACACTGAACTATCTCCCCAACCCAAAGCTTCTTTCTTTCTGAGACTTAATTTCCTCACTAGATAATTATCTAAGTTATTCTGAACAATTTTATTATCTATTCATGTCATTGGAGCTCTGCCTTTTTGCTTTTTCCTTTGTTTTAGATAAGAGTATGAAGGAGAGAGAGAGAGAGACTAAGAGAGAGAGCCCAAGAGAGAGACCGAGAGACTGAGACTACAGCATTGAAGCTTCCTTCAGGGCAGTGGAACCAGGCTCTGATTTGAGTTGTAGGCAGGGACCTACGGTATTTCATACTCATTCCTGGAGCCCTGCCCTTTTATCTGCCTGACGGAGGAGCAAGAAATATTGCAAATGTTGTCCTTAAAAGAGATTATGCAAAGGATGGGTTTATCCTAATGGAGAGTTTTGTCTGATGGTGAATCTCTGAATGTAACATGCTTTTGTAAGCTTCTCTGGAGTTGGCCACAAGCTCTAACCGTCTTTTCCAGTGATTTTGTGAAGCGAGTATTTTCATCTACAAAATGTAGCCGAGGGTGTAGCAGTAAGTAAGAAAGGTCATGTGCTTGTTTGACTGGATAGTCCAGGTTTTTGCAAACACAGCAGACTCAAGTCTTATAGCCAGATTTGGTCTTTGAAAGATATGATGATTGTTTGTGTTATGGGTAAATGGGGCTTTTATTTATCTTTTTCCTTTAACCTCACAAAATTCATAGTCTTTGAAAATGAAGAAGAAAAAGCAATAGAAGAACAGCTGAGTGGTGGTTACTGGGGCTGAGTGTTTAATGAATATACATTTTTCTGTTTTTCTGCTTGTAAAAGTTTTAGTGCTTTGTTGCAGAATGATGCACACTTAGCAAATGGTTAAGATGGTTTTAAAAATGGAGTAACACATGCAGCCTAGATTCATTGCTAGATTCACCCCCCACACCGACTTTTATTTGATTAACTCAGTTAACATGCATAATCCCTGGGTATTTCTTTTTTTTTTTTTCCCCCTGGGTATTTCTAATAAGTACTACAGACACAGAATTTTTTAAAATCCTTAATTTTTTCCTTCCTTCCTTCCTTCTTTCCTTCTTTCCTTCCTTCCTTCCTTCTTTCTTCCTTTCTTTCTTTATTATTGGATAGTGACAGAAAGAAATTGAGAGGAAACAGGGCAGTAGAGAGGGAGAGAGTCAGAAAGACACCTGCAGCTCTGCTTCACCACTCACAAAGCTTTTCCCCTGCAGGTGGAGGCCAGGGGCTGGAACACAGATCCTTGTGTATTCAACCAGGTACACCACCTTCTGGACCCCAGATTTTTTTTTTTTCCTTTCCCTTGCAACTGCCAAAGGCAGGAATAACTAGACAACAAGTTCTTAAGAACTTTTACTTAACTTTGTGGAAACCACAATTTCACCTCAGTGATGGCTGGGTTGATGGCAGTGTAGTCTCTTAGCTAAGTGGAACCTCTTTGTCAGGGAACACCCTCTGCAGTGACAAGCAGTGGGTTTCGTCCATTTCCTTGCTCTAAAAGATAGTACAGCCGTGCCTCTGCCTTATGCTTTTCCCCTTCATGTTTGGCCTGGTGGAATGAATGCAAGGCTCTGTACTTGGGCTGTACTAGTGTTTTAATGTATGATTTTAGAGGTGGATGGAAGAAGGTGTATGTGTGTGCGCATACTGACACCAAAGCTCCATTCCACCAGCTAGGAAAGGCCCCCAGTCTTAGTCCTTCCTTGTCTTATATTGTCCTGGTGCCTGCACTCTGCTAAGCTCCCAGGTCCTGCTGCCTGTCTCTACATATGCAGTTCTGTGCATCACATGAACTTGCACTTGACAGTAAAGTATTGACTGCTGAGCACCATGAGGCCTGATTCCTGATCCTTTGTGGTCTGTATGCCTGCCTTATTTGAATGCAAAGAATGAGTGTTGGGGGGCCCTGATGGTGACACACTAGGTTAAGCACACATAGTAAGAAGTGTAAGGACTGGTATAAGTATCCTGGTTCGAGTCCTTGGCTCCTCACCTGCAGAGGGTTTGCCTCACCTGCAGAGGGTTTGCTTCACAATCGATGAAGCAGGTCTACAGGTATCATATCGTTCTCTCCTCCTCTTGGCTTACCCCTCCTCTCTCAATTACTTTCTGTCCTATCCAATGACAACAACAATAACAGCAACAACAACAATGAAAAAAAGATGGCTGCCAGGAGCTGTGGATTTGTCGTGCAGACACTGAGCCCCAGCAATAATCCTAGAGACAAAAAAAAAAAAAGGGTATTGCATTTTTTCTCTGTCTCATTCCCTTTGTTTCCTTTATAGTTCCGAAGCTCATTGTTTTTTATTGGATCTTATTTCTAAATTAGTGATTTTTAAAAAATGTTTTTACCTAGGAAGTGGGGGCTTAAGAGTGTTCACACTTTTTATTCTTATTATTTGAAATTTGTATTTTTATTTGAATGAGAGAGAGAGAGACAGTAAGAAAGAAGACCAGAGTATCACTCTAGCACATAGGTTGCCAATTATTGAAACTCTTGCTTGAGGGCCCTGCACTTTATCCATTGGGCCACCTCCTGCACCACAGAATATCAACATTTTTTTAAAAAAATCTTTATTATTGGATGGAGACAGAAAAAATTGAGAGGGGAGGGGGAGATAGAGAGGGAGAGAGACAGACACCTACAGCCCTGCTTCACCACTCATGAAGCTTGTCCCCAGGTGGAAACCAGGGGCTTGAACCCAGGTCCATGTACGTTGTAACATATGGTTTCAGACAGGTGCACTATCACCCAGCCACTAAAGATTTTTTTTTTTTAAACTTTAATTTGATAGAACAGAGAGAGATTGGGAGGGGAGAAAGTTAAAGAGGGAGAGGCAGAGAGACCTGCAGACCTGCTTCACTGCTTGTGAAGCTTTTCCCCCTGCAGGTTGGAATCAGGGGCTTGAACCTGGGTCCTTGCTCATGGTAACATGTTCACTCAGTCAGGTGACAACACCCGCCCAGCACCTGAACATCAGTTTTTTTTTTTTTTTAGTTAATTAAACTTCCTTGCCTCATTTCTTTCCACCTAAAAGTAGTCTATAGAATTGTGATGAAGAACTATTATTATTATTATTATTATTATTATTTCCTTCAGGGTATCACATGCACTGGGTGCCGGTACTACAAGTCTACTGCTCCTGTGGCCATTTTTTCCATTTTACTGGACAGTGGACAGGACAGGGAGAAATTGAGAGAGGAAGGGAAGGCAGAGAGGGGAAGAGAAAGACACCTATCTGCAAGACCTGCTTCACCGCTTGTGAAGCAACCCCCCTGCAGGTGGGGAGCCAGGAGCTTGATTGGCATCCTTGACTGGGATGTGTGCTTAACCCAGTGTGCTACTGCCTGGCCTCCAAGAACCATTCCCTCCTAATTAGGGGTTCCCATCTGTCTTTTCCATTTCTTTGTGTGCATAGTGGTTTTAAACAGTCTCATGACCAAGAGGAAAAACATTTGCTGACTTTTCATCCTAGAAACTGTGTACCGACATTTCAGTTGAAACCAAACGGGAAACAATGACACCAGCCAAGGAGACACTCACCCAACCTGAAATCCAACTCCCCACGGAGACGCAGCTCCAGCTTCATGAATAGCCATGAGGTCTGCTTGCTTCATGCCCCAGCACACCTTGTGTCTCCTTTCCTCACAAGCACAGAAATGGTTTCCTCTCTCTCTCTCTTTCTCTCTCTCCCTCCTTGCAATTCAGCTCTGTCCTTCAATCTGTCCAGTTTGATGCTGGAGATCAGGAAGTCAGCAATGCTTCAATGCATGGACTCTGGAGTCTGGCATAGAGGGTTCAGATCCACCTCAGTGCTAACCCTTCATTGCTTTGTTACTGTGTGAACTTGATCAGGTTAAAAAAAAAACCTGTTTCACCACTTGTGAAGCTTTCCCCCTGCAGGTGGGGACCAGGGGCTTGAACCTGGGTCCTTGTGCACTATAATGTGTGACTTAACCAGATGCACCACTATCTGGCCCCTTATCTCTTTCTCAGTTTCTCTTTGTCCTTTCAAGTAGAAAATAATAATAAAAAAACAATAAATCAAAATGAAAAAGAAAAAAAACAAAACAAAAAAACCCTTGAGTCTCAGGTACAAATATGGAGTTACTCATACTCCCTTTTCCTGTAGGGTTGTAGGGATCAACAGCATTTACGTTTCTCAAGTGCTGGTAATAAGTACCAATGGTAGAAGTATATGGTATTGTAATCATGAATGCTGTGGTTCAAATATTTTAGGGCAGATGTGTGGTTCAAGAGATTCAACTCTTTCTCCTAAGATTCCTCACACACACCTTTGTTAGTTTCCTTTCCTCAGAGTCTTAAGTCTGTTTTGTTGGAATTTAGAGGGAGAGAGAAAGAAGTTGTGGCTTTTGTTTCTCATTTTTAAGTGGCAGTTAAAAATGGCCTGGAATGGAAGAAATGCAATGAAACAACACATTTAAGAAGATTTGACCTGAGGTCTTATGTATTTGTAAGATTTTTAGTATAGTTATCTGTGAGCCTCCTTTATTAAAAGCACTGAAAAGTGATTAATCATGTGATTCTTCTACTTGTCATGACTTCATTTTTTTTTTTGAGAATGCATCTATAAGGTTATTTGATATCTGATTACTAGTGTTCATATATACTTCACTTTTTTAAAAAGAATATTATCTTTATTTATTGGATAGATAAAGAAATCAAGAGAGAAAGGGGAAATAGAGAGGAAGAGAGACAGACACCTGCATCCCTGCTTCACCATTCACAAAGCTTTCCACCTGCAGGTGGGGAACCGAGGCCCAAACCCAGGTCCTAGTGCATTGTATTGTGTGTACTCAGCCAGGTGCACCACTATCTGGACTTCACTTTTTAAATCAACAAGCCAAATTTATTTATTTATTTATTTATTTAACCAGAGCACTGCTCATCTCTGACTTATGTTGGTGTGGGTATTGAAGCTGGAACTTGGAGCCTCAGGCATGAAAATCATTTTGCATAATCATTATGCTATCTCCCCACCCTTATATATTCACAGAAGAAGTTAAAAGTGACTGTGTTCAGTGATGACGGAGTAGTGTGTTGTTACAGCTACCCCAGGTCATGGTGAAGCTCAGTCTGACTACAAATGTTAGGCTGTGAGTTAGAACAGTAGGCCACTCATTGAAATTTTCCACACAGGGTCTGGCAGGAGGCTCTCCCATGTACAGCACACATGTAACTATGCACAAAAAGCCAGGTTCAAATGTGGGGCCACTACATCAAAGCACTAGCAGGGGGGAGGTTTCATGGGTGTGGAGCAGTTTTACAGTATGCCATCTTCTCTCTCTCTCTTTTTCTCCATATATATATATATATATATATATATATATATATATATTCTCTCTTTTTCTCCATATATATATATGGAGAAAAAGATATAAAATATATCTTATATATTATATATAAATATATATTTATATATACAAATATATATATTTTACCCACTATGTTTTAATAATATTTATTTATTTATTTTCTCCATATATATATGGAGAAAAAGATATAAAATATATCTTATATATTATATATAAATATATATTTATATATACAAATATATATATTTTACCCACTATGTTTTAATAATATTTATTTATTTATTCCCTTTTGTTGCCCTTGTTGTTTTATTGTTGTAGTTATTGTTGTTGTTATTGATGTCATTATTGTTGGATAAGACAGAGAGAAATGGAGAGAGAAGGGGAAGACAGAGAGGTGGAGAGAAAGATAGAGACCTGCAGACTTGCTTCACTGCCTGTGAAGGGACTTCCCTGCAGGTGGGGAGCGGGGGTCTCGAACCGGGATCCTTACTCCGCTCCTTGTGCTTTGTGCTAACCCGCTGCGCTACCACCCGACTACTTCACTCACTGTCATAAGGGAAAAAAATAATGGCCACTGAGAGTGGTGGAGTCATGCTGGTACTGAGCTTCAGTGATAACTTAAGCATATTCTGTTTTATTACAGTTTTCTTCTTAACCCCACTCCCTTTATTGCATTCTGGATTGTTTTCTTTTTATTATTTATTTATTCCCTTTTGTTGCCCTTGTTTTATTGTTTAGTTATTGATGTCGTTGTTGTTGGATAGGACAGAGAGAAATGGAGAGAGGAGGGGAAGACAGAGAGGGAGAGAGAAAGACACCTGCAGACCTGCTTCACTGCTTGTGAAGTGACTCCCTACAGGTGGGGAGCCGGGAGCTCGAACCAGGATCCTTATGCAGGTCCTTGTGCTTTGCGCCATGTGTGCTTAACCCGCTGCACTACCTCCCGACTTCCTCTGGATTGTTTTCATGGTCAACCATGACAAGAAGCTGAACCACCCTTAAATTATTTTACCTTCTATTGAGAGATGTATGATATAGGTAAAACAGTCTTCCATATACATGTAATCTATTTCTCAGTCTTACCTGTATTATCATCCTGTGGTATTGGACTCAACTTGGGTTCTCATTTTTCTCTATACTGGCAGAAAGACACTGGCAGAAGTTGCTGTCAAGTCTAGTTTTCAAGTATTGGTATAAAAGTTTCCATGGCCTTTTACCAGAGTTTGCGATTTTCTTACTTGTGGAAAAGGAAAATGTCTTTAGGAGTTGGGGGAAGAATGGAAATAGTGAAAGGTTTGAGTGAAGACTAGGTCTATAGTTTATTTCAAATTAAATGAGCAAAAACAACAACAACAACAACAACAATAACAAATAAAGCTTATTTGGCAGTGGGCTACTAATCTCAAATAAAAAAATAATAGTGGGCAACCATTTTTTAAAAATTTTACTGGATTTTAAAAATACTTATTTTTAATCTTTGTATTTATTTATTATTGGATAGAGACAGTGGAGTAGGGCTCTGGGGAGGTAGGGTTCCAGGTCATATTGGTGGGCTTGTCTGCCCAGGGAAGTCAGGTTGGTGTCTTGGTAGCATCTGCAACTTGGTGGCTGAAAAGCATTAAGATATAGAGCAGGACAATTGTTTAATAGTCCGGAACTTAAAGGTAAAAGTATAGCAGATGAAATTTGGTTCTTTTTCTCTTTCTTTTTTAATTGAAATAACAGTGAGTGGTGTTGAGTCAGTGGTGTTGACCTGATAGTGATGTTGAGTTGATAGTCAGTGATGGTGAGCTGATAGTGATGTTGACATGATGGTAGTCACTGATGTTGAGTTGATAGTCAGTGATGGTGAGCTGATAGGGGTGTTGAGCTGATAGTGATGGTGAGCTTATAGTCAGTGGTCTTGAGCTGATAGTTAGTGATGGTGAGCTGATAGTGGTCTTGAACTGATTGTCAGTGATGGTGAACATTCATTCCAGTGTCTATGGGCCATCTGTCTTCCTTGGAGAAGTATCTCTTCAACTCTTCTGCACATTTTAGTTAAAATTTTTTCTTGTTTTGCCTGCAGGGTTATTGCTGGGGTTCAGTGCCTGCACCATGAATCCACTGCTCCTGGAGGCCATTTTCCCCTCTTTTGTTGCCCTTATTGTTGTAGCCTTGTTGTGGTTATTATTGTTGTTGTTGATGCCGTTTGTTGTTGGATAGGACAGAGAGAAATGGAGAGAGGAGGGGAAGACAGAGAGGGGGAGAGAAAGACACTTGCATACTGCCTGTGAAGCGACTCCCCTGCAGGTGTCGAGCCTTGGGCTCGAACTGGGATCCTTATGCTGATCCTTGTGCTTTGTGCCACATATGCTTAACCCGCTGCGCTACCGCCCGACCCCCCATTTTAGTTAATTTTTATGAATTCTTTATTGTTTCAGGTGTATGATTTGCAAATATTTCCTCCCATTCTTTGGGATGTTATTTTCATCTGTTGGTGGTAGTTTCCTTTGCTGTGCAGAAGCACTTTAATTTGGTGTTTTACTTGGCTGTTTTTGCTTTTTGCTTGCCTTGCCATTTGAGTCAAGTCCCCCAGAACATGATAGTAGCCAACACCCTGAAATGTATTGCCTGTGTTATCTTCTATATATTTTATGGTTACAAGCTTTTATATTTGAGTCTTTGATCCATTTTAAATTAAATTTTTGTGTGTGATGTGAGAGAGTACAGTAGTTTTCTTATTTTGTGTGTGGTTATGAGGTTTTTCTTGGAAGCATATAACCTTCTAAGACTGAACCTGGAGGAAATAGTACAGACAAAATAGATAAAATTGATCTGTAATTGGACAGGCCAATTGGAAGTAAGGAAATTGGAACAATAATGAGAAATATCCTCCAAAACAAAAGCCCATCACCACATGTTTGACTACTGAGTTCAAACAGATATTCAAAGATGAATTAGTACTGAGCTCTCTGGAAACCAGTCTCAGAACTGTAGAATGGGGAATGATTCTAGACATAATTGATGTGGCCAAAATTACCTGAGTGATAAAAGAATATAAAGATACAATATTAATGAGAGAAAACTGAAAACCACTACGTTACATTCTACCACAAGGAGGTAGGAACTTGTATTCATGTGACATCTGTCCTGTAATTCATTATTTACTTCAGTAGATGGATTTGGAAAAAAATTCTCAGTGACCAGGTGGTGGCACACCTGGTTGAGTACACATGTTATAGTGCACAAGGACCCATGTTCAAGCACCTGGTCCCCACCTGCAGAGGAAAAGTTTCACAAGTGATGAAGCAGGGCTGCAGATGTCTCTGTTTCTCTTCCTCTCTATCTTCCCCTTCCTCTCAATTTCTGGCTGCCTATCCAATAAATAAATAAAGATAGTAAAAACAATTTATAAAAGGAAAAAAAAATCTCAAAGCCATTTTATCAATCTGTACTCAAAACTACATTAAAAGGAATTTATTTCATACCTAGGTTGGATTTATTCCAGGAATGCAAGGTTGGTTGAACATAAGCAGATCAATAAATGCAGTGAACCATATCAACAAAAGGAAAGATTAAAAAAACCTCAAGACTGGGGGCCAGGTTAAGCACACATAGTGCGAAGTGCAATGACAGGCTCAAGGATCCTGGTTCAATACCCCAGGTCCCCATCTGAAGGGGGGTGTCATTGCACAAGCGGTGAAGCAGGTCTGCAAGTGTCTTATCTTTCTCTCTCTCTCTGTCTTCCCCTCCTCTCTCAATTTCTTTCTGTCCTATCCAGCAACAACAACTATAACAGAAACAATAACAACAATAACAGCAACAAAATCAGCAATGGAAAAAATGGCCTCCAGGAGCCCTGGATTCCTAATGTAGGCACTGAGCCCCAACAATAACCCTGGAGGCAGAAAACAACAAAACAAACAAGCAAATAAAAACCCCTCAAGATCGTATCAATAGAGACAGAGAAAGCATTTGAAAATATCCCTTTATGATAAAAACTCTGAATAAATAGGGATTGAGGAAGCATAACTCAATATAATAAAGGCCCATGAGCAACCTACAGCTAACATCATCACAGCAGTGACAGAAGCTGCACATCCATGATCAAGTCCCAAACATGGATGTACACTCCCGCCACCGTTATTACTACTACTTATATTTATTGATTTATTTTACCCCAGAGCACTGCTCAATTCTGGCTTATGCAGGGGGATTGAATTTGGGACCTTGGAGCTTCAGGCAAGAGAATGTCTTTTTATTTATTTATTTATTTTTGCATAACCATTATGTTATCTCCCAGGCCCACCCTCCACTATTAGTTAACATACCATTGTAAGTCCTAGCTAAAACATTTAGGCAAGAAAAAGAAATAAAAAGTCAAAGTTGTGGGAAAAAAACAAAACCAAATCAAAAACTAACACTGGCAAGAAAAAGGAACTAAGAATCAAAATGGGGGTGGGGTGGGGAGGCACGGCTCAATAACAACACTATTTGTGGAATTTCCCTTTTCTAGATTTTCTAATTTATTGGTCTAAAAGTGTTGACTGTAGTCTCTTATGAACCTTTATTTTTCTGTGGTAGCCTCTTCTCATTTATATTTCTGGTTCTACTTACTAGAATCTTTCTTTTCTCTCTTTCCTCATCAAATATAGATAAAAGTTTGCTTTTGGTTTTACTGTCCTTTTGTGTTGTTCTTTTAATTTCTATTTCATTTTTTCTCTTCTGTTTTATACCATCTCTTCCCTTTGGCTCATTCTTGCCTTAACTTATTCCTTTTCCTACTTCTTCTAGGTATAATTAGTCTACTTTCTCGTTGAAGTTTTATCCTGCTATTTCCCTAATTTACGGACTTCAAAATAAGCTATTGTTTTAATGTATGATTGAAGGAGTTGTCCAAAGACATTTTACCTTTTTTTTTAATTAAAAAGTCTAGGATGTCATGTTGTGTTATGAATTAATTTTTAATGCTGTTGATATTAATTAAATAGAAACAGCTTAAGAAAGAGCATAGATGATGATGCAGTGGATGAAGCATTAGACTCTCAAGCATGGGGTCCTGAGTTCAATCCTCGGCAGCACAGGTACCAGAACGATGTCTGGTTTACAAAAAAGAAAGGGAAGATAGTTTACTTAATTATAAATTCCTTGCTTTTTTTTTTCCTTCTTGAATTTATTAGTGTTCTGGATGTTAGAACTCTAAAAACATAGATAGGATGGACATTTCTTTTTTTTTAATTGTTTTTTAAAATTTTTTATTATATTTACTTATTGGATAGAAAAAGCCAGAAATCAAGAGGGAATAGGGTGACAGAGAGGGAGAGAGACATAGAGAAACCTGCAGCCTTGCTTCACCACTCTCAAAGCTTCACCCCTGCAGGTGTGGACCAGGAGCTTGAACCTGGGTTCTTGTGCACTATAGCATGTGAACTCAAACAGTGGCGCCACCCCCAGCCCCTAGAATGGACATTTCTTACTGTATTATTTGCTCCTCAAATACAGCATATTGTGTCTGTGTTTTTGTGCAACTGCAGAATGATTAGCTGGGCATTTAAAAATTTTTGGCTAGAGAACAGTAGGGAAGGAGAGGGAGAAAGAGAACACAAAGGATAGAGAGGAGAGATGTGGGGGGCTGGGCAGTGGCATACTTAGTTGAGCACACACATTACTATGTGGTAGGACCCAGGTTTGAAGCTTCACAAATAGTAAAGCAGGTCTCTCTCCCTTTCTCTCACCCTCTCCCCTCTTAAATTCTCTTTATCCTATTAAATAAAATCGAAAGGAAGAACCCCAGTGATAACCCTGGTGGCAATTAAAAATCGAGAGAGAGAGAGAGAGAGAGAGAGAGAGAGAGAGAGAGAAATGTGTTTAAAATTCATTATTAGGAATGATGTGGAAAAATAGAGGTCTTTATTTCAATTCCTTATCTCAATTCAATTTTTTCCCCATTTGATTGGTATTGATTAAAACTCATACAGACTTAAATGGGGCCAGGTGGTGGCACACCTGGTTAAGTGCACACACTACAGTGTGCAAGGACCCAGGTTCAAACCCCTGAACCCCACCTGCAGGGGGAAAGCTTCATGAGTGGTGAAGCAGGGCTGCAGATGTCTATCTTCCCCTCTCTTCTCAATTGCTCTCTGTCTCTATCCAATAATAAATAAAGATTAAAAAAATAGCCTCATACAAACTTAAGACTCTTAATGTGGAAGACATCAACATTTCACTTTAGTGTTCAGGCATTCAATATATCCATCACTGAGGCTCAATCAGTTAGTTTTAATTTAGTCCTTCTTTCACAAACTTCTCACTTCTAGATTCTTTTGAAGCAACTTTCAGCATATCATTCCATTACAATGTATTGATTATGTATCTCATAAGGTAGGGATACTAAAAAAAGAAATCATCATAATACACCTGCCACATCTGGGAAGTCTATAATATCTCTACCAATGAGCTACTTTTTTATTTTTATTTTTTTTTTGATGCATGACCAGTTCCTTCAGTCTGTTTTATTCTATACCTCTGTCCTCTATAATCATTTCTTTTTCTTTTTGTTTTTTTTCTTTGTTTCTTTCTTTTCTTTTTTTTTTTTGACCTCCAGGGTTATCGCTGGTGCTTGGTGCCTGCACTATGAATCCACTGCTCCTGGAGGCCATTTTTTTCCCCTTTTGTTGCCTTTGTTGTTTTTATCATTGTTGTGGTTATTATTATTGTTGTCATTGATGATGTTGTTGGACAGGACAGAGAGAAATGGAGGAGGGGAACAGAGGGGGAAGAGAAAGAGACACCTGCAGACCTGCTTCACCACTTGTGAAGCAACCCCCTTGCAGGTGAGGAGCCGGGGGCTCGAACTGTAATCTTTATGATAGTCCTTGCACTTGGTGCCACGTGTGCTTAACCCACTGCGCTACCACCCAACCCCCAATCATTTATTTTTCATAGTTTCATAGTCTAGAAGGTGGGTCATTGGTGTTTGGTTTACCAGAATTATGGTTTTGAAATCTGTCAGATTTGAACTTTCCCTTTAGAGTAAATTCAAACCACTATGATACTAGCGTTTGATCTGTTTAGAATCACCCTGAGGAACACGAGACCAGGAAACACTGGTTTAAGATTCAAGCCTGTTATTAGCCCTGCTACTTGCCTGTGTTGAAATCCAGTCAGTTACCCAAGAGGGACCTATCTGAAACTGTAGCCACCTTTCCTGCCTGTTTCCAAAAGGAAGGCACATTCTGTGCACAGTCTGATTTTACTAGCCATCACTCAGCATTTTTATCTTCCAGATTCAAATTCCATTATGTGTAATATGCACTTTGATAGAAGGAAGGGAGAAAGAAAAGACAACTGCTTCTGAACATTTGATTATTTTATTTTTCTTGTCACTGGGACTTCAGAGACAGAGATAGAGAGACAGAGAGAAAGATGCCACAGCACTGAAGCTTTCTTCAGTGTGGTGTGGGCCTGGCTTGAACCTGAGTCATGTACTTGACAATGCAGCACATTATCCAGCTGAGTTATCTTGCCAGCTCTGGTATTTTACTTCACGTCACGTCACGTCACGTCACGTCACGTCACGTCATGTCATTTCACCAGGGCACTGTACAACTCCAGCTTATGGTGGTATAGGGGTTTGAATCTGTGATTTCAGAGCCTCTGATTATTGTTGATTGATGGAGTTAAGTAATGGCTAAGATACCCCCCCCCCCCCCCCCCCGCTAAATAGGATTAATTCTTAAGGAAAATAAAAGCTGAAGGTTGTAAAATTAAGAAGAAAATACAGTGGTAGTTTTTTTGTTTGTTCAATCTTTAAATGTTCCTACAAATTGGTATAGAGGTCATTTCAGCATGATGATGTGCTTAAAAATGTGAACTTTGGTGGGGAAAGAGAACTAGCTCACCCAGTAGACATGCCAAGGCTGTGAGCAAGACCCCGGGTTCAAGCCTCAGCACCACATGGGAGCACCATAGCACCTGGGGATACTCTGATCTAGTGGAGCAGTGCTGTAATGTCTCCCTCTCCCCTCTCTCTGACTCCTTCTTTATCTCTCTGTCTGATATAAAAAGAATGTGAATTAAGGAGTGGTCTGGGAGCAGTAGAATCATGCATGTGCTAGGCCTTGATGCCAAAGAGGGAAAAATAACCTCGAGGTAAAGAGAATTTTTCCCCCTCCCTCCCTCCCTCCCTCCCTTCCTTCCTTCCTTCCTTCCTTCCTTCCTTCCTTCCTTCCTTCCTTCCTTCCTTCCTTCCTTTGCCACTGCTGGGGCTTGGTACCTGCACTATGAATCTACTGTTCCTGGTAGCCATCCCCTCCCCTACTTTTATTAGATAGGACAGCTAGAAATTGAAAGGAGAGGGAGAGACAGAGAGGGAGAGAGACAGAGAGACAGCTGCAAACTTGCTTGTGATGCTTCCTGCCCCGGTCCTTGCATATGTTAATGTGCTTGGTCAGGTATACCACTGCCCAGCCCCTGGTAAAGAGAGTTTATGAAGGGGCTGGGTGGTGGTGTACCTTGTTGTGTACATGTTACAATGTGCAAGGACCCGTTTGAGCCTCTGGTCCCCACCTGCAGGGGAAAGCTTTACAAGTGGTGAAGCAGTGTTGCAGGCATCTCTCTGTCTGTCTCCCTCTCTGTCACCCCCTTCCCTCTTGATTTTTGGCTGACTCTATCCAATAAATAAAGATAATAAAATTTTGAAAATACTTTAAAAATAAAACAATTGAAAAAAAATTTATGAGCACATTTTGTGTGGATTGCTCACTTCTACACAGCAAAATATTTTACAACCATAGATTTTCTTTTAAAATTTTATTTTCGAGGCTGGACAGTCACACAGTAGACTAAGTGCATGTGGTGCAAAGTGCAAGAACCAGTGTAAGGATTCTGGTTCGAGCCCCCAGCTCCTCATTTGCAGGGGATGGGGGGTCACTTCAGAAGTGGTGAAGCAGGTCTGCAGATATCTACCTTTCTATTCTTCTCTTCCCTCTCTGTCTTCCCCTCCTCTCTTGATTTCTCTCTGTCCTATCCAACAACAGCAGCAGCAACAACAACAGCAACAAAAATGGGAAAAATAACCTCAGGAATAGTGGATTTTAGAGCAGGCACCAGCCCCAGTGATAACCCTGGAGGCAAAAAAAAAAAAAAGCGCTTTATTTTCATTTTTTTAACAAAGCCTTTATTTTATCTTATTTTGTTTCATTTTATTTTTCTAATGAAAAAGAATTACAGAAAGAGACCAGAGCCCTGCTCAGTTTTTTTATCGTTCTGTTAGGTATTGAACCTGGGACCCTAGTGTTTCAGGCATGAACATCTTTTGCAGAACCATTGTGGGTATCTCCCCAGCCCTGTTTTCATTTCATTACCTTTTTAATTGAGGCAACATTGCTTCATAATACTACTTATGTCCTAGTAATGTAGGTTCACACTTCCTCAAGTGTGTGTTCCCCACCAAATATCAGTATCACCCCGACCCGCCCTGTCCCTTACACCCCTTCACCCTGTGTAGTCCCTTTCCCCATCCCCTCACCCCAGCCTTTCTGGTGACCTCAGAAATTGTCAGAATTCCAGGGTTTGGGGGCTGATTGGTGGTGCACCTGGTTGACTGCACGTGTTACAATGCACAAAGACTAGGATTCAAGCCCCCGGTTACCACCTATGGGGGGAAAGTTTTGCTAGTGGTGAAGCAGTGTTGCAGGCATCTCTCTGTCTCTTTCCCTCTCTGTCACCCCCATTCCCTCTCAATTTTTGACTGTTTCTATTCAATAAACAAATAAATAAAGATAATAAAAAGAAGAAGGAGAACATGTACAGAATTGCAAGGTTTGTTTCTATTTTGCCTTGTCAAGGTGCATTTGCTGTGAATTCCTGACAGAACTCTCTCCAGCACTCACAGTTGAATCTTGTTGCTTTGCTAAGAGTGAACATTCTCAGAAGCTTGCAGACTGGGAAGGTGAGCAAAGGTCAGGGAAGTCAGGTGGCTTGCCCCAGTGGTACAGCTGGTCAGAGGGGCTCTGGGAACCCTGCAGATACCTGTCTTTCACCTTAGTGAAAAAGGATGCACTTGAGGCTGGGTGGTGGCACACTTGATTGAGCACATGCTACAATGCACAAGGACCTGGTTTGAGTCCCTGCTCCCTATCTACAGGAGAAAGCTTCATGAGTGGTGAAGCAGTGTTGCAGGTGTCTCTCTGTCTCTCTTCCTCTCTATCTCCCCCTTCCTTCTCAGTTTCTGACTGTCTCTATCCAATAAATAAATAAAGATAAAAAAAAAAAAAAGGAAAAAACTTTTTTAAAAAAGTACACACTCATGTTCTGGCCCTGCTATTTCCTAGTTCAGGCAGGAAATATAGAAGTCTGACTGATTTCCCTAAGTCACTAAAGAATAGTCACTCCTACTGTAAATTGACATGGTTTGCTACAGAAATTTCTCCTCCTCCTCTTCTTTCTTCTGAACCACAGTTTTTTCTCTGGGACTCAGTATTGGTGCCATTGTGGTTTTTTTTTTTTTTTTTTTTTGTGTGTGTGTGTGATGGAAAGAGACAGAGAAGGAAAGACACCTGTAGCACTGTTCCACCACTCAGAGTTCCCCTCCACGCCCTGCAGAATGGGAACTTGAATTTAAACCCTTGTCCTCATGCATTTTGACACATGCCTTCTACCTAGTGAGCCACCATCCAGTCCTCTGAAATAAAAAAAAAAAAATCTATTTTCACTTATTTTGGAGAGAGACAGAAGTTTCTCGAGAATGAAATTGGATATAGCAAGTGAGTGACAGCACTGTAGAATTCTTTGAAAATTGAATTCAATCATCCAAGCCCTTATGATTATCACTGTATTCATTTCAGTAACATAATCTTGAATAAATAGTCAGGAATAAGAACTGGTAACCTTTTAGAAAACATTCTTGTTTACGTCTAAGGAGGAATAGAACCACAGCTGAAAGGCACTCCTATGCGCTTTCTAGCACAATTGGGTTTCAGTGGCATCACTACTCCATAATTGGGAAACTGAGTCTACACACATTCATTCATTCATTCATTCATTCATTCATGGAGATAGGCTCCCAGCAAGACAAACTTCTTTCTCTTGAAGGGGATGTAGACTGAACAGACTGAAATGCAAACTGAAGTAAGTGCCTTTCAGCAGAGCTTGGGGGTGCTTTGTCAGAGCTTGGGAGCTTTGGAGGAGCTTTGAGAGGTTCTGCCTGGTGGACCTCTCTCTGGGCAGGAAGTTGGCCTGAGTGGCCTTGCCCAGAATGGGTATAGTTATGGGAATGGTCTGCCACTTCTGGCTGCTGCTTCTCAGCTGGAGAAGAAAGAGTTCATGCAGGAAAGGGGCAGGGCGGGGGGCAGGGGAGGGAGAAGCTGGTGCTCTGAGGGCCGAGCCACAAGGTCAGGATGTGCCTCACTGGCACCAGGTATGTATGTGATATGATAGGAGAAAGTACAAATATTTGCTTCTGTCCGGCTCTGGCCAGTTTCTGTTTCTCTCCTACTCCCCTGCCTTTGCCTCCAAGTTTGTTTTACTTCAGCTCTGGCCCCTTAGTGATGCTAGCTGTCTAGGATTCTGACTGGAGCATGCCTGCCTTTGGCATATAGCTATGTATTTATTATACTACTGAGTTCAGCACCAAGTGTACTATGAGATATAGTTCAACTTGTGTGTGTGTGTGTGTGTGTGTGTGTGTGAGTGTGCAGGGGAAGGGTCATACCGGGACTTCACTCCAGACCAATTTTTTCAGAGAGAAAGGGGGGCTGGGTGGTGGTGCACCCAGTTGAAGCACATACGTTATCTTTCTCAAGGACCCAGGTTTGAGCCCCAGTGTCCACCTACAAGGGGAAGTTTCATGAGCAGTGAAACAGGTCTGTAGGCCTCTCTCTCAATCTCTCTCTCCATCTCTCCCTCTCTTCCATTCTTCTCAATTTTTTTCTGTCCTATCAAATCACAGAAGAAGGAAAAAAGAAAAAAAGAGAGAGGGATAGACACCAGAGCACTGAAGCTGTGTCTCTTCACCTTCTGGGTGAGAAGGGCTGGCAGGTGGGTTCAAGTCCTGGGCCACCTACCATATGGGAGCCCTTATGGTGGGGGGTGGCAGGGCTTTTTGAATGGTAGAGCTGTGCTATGGTGTTTCTCTTTTTATCTCTTTCTCTCTGCCTCTCACCCTCAGTCTAGAGGAATGGGGGCAAAAGGCTGCTAGGAATGGTGGAGTCAGGCAGGCACAGAGTCCTAGTGATAACCCTGGTAGCAATAAAATACAATAAATCAACTAACTAAACAAGTAAAAGAAAGAAACTTCAGCGGCTGGAGGAGAGTCTCTATGTCTTTGGACTAGCAGCCCATGGCCTACATTTCTAGTTCCACAAGTCCCTGGGTAGCAGTGGGCATCTGTGTTTAAAGCAAGCATGCAAGTGACTGAGGGACTCAGCTGTTGGAGAAGCCTTGTCCTAGAGCTTTCTTGGACGCCCCACCTCACACACAGCAGTGTCTTCAAGGTATACATCCCTGAGAAGAGGCTGGGTGGCCTGCCTTTCACTGCAGGCAATTGGTGTTGACATCAATGCCGGGTGGTCTGTGAATGGTGTTCCTTGTGTGAGATCCACGTTCAAACCGAGCGCACACTGGGTCAGAGAAATAGCTCCCTTGGACAGTGTGCTGCTTTTCAATGTGCATGACCCAGGTTTGAGCCCAGCCCCCACAGCACTGAGGGAAACGTTGGGGTTCTGTGGGCTCTTTCACTTTCTCTCTGCCTCTCTGTCTCTATCAAAAGGAAAAAGGAAAATAAGTTGTGTGACATGACTATTTAATGCCGGATTGAAGAGCTTTGTCTTGGAGAATACTGATATTATTCTTTCAAAAAGATATTCTTTTAAATTCAGAATATTTTTCCACACATAGTGCAAGAGTTCTTTTACCTCTCAGGGTGCTTGTCTGACTTGCAAGAATTGTGTCACTCAACTTTTCCAGAAGTTCCTATTACTACCTTCATTTTATTGAGGAAATGCCCCCCCTTGCTTTCATAAGGTGTTCACTTTTTATTCACTCTTTCCAAATGCCCTTTAGAAATGGAAATAGAAATTTTAAGGGGGAAAAAATGCCACCACCCTAAAAATAACTTGCTTTGGCCTGTGAATAGCTTGGAAAATGTTGTGTCCGTTTGAAATTACATCCCTGCCATTAGTGTGTGCAATATAAATATATATATATCTAGACCTGTGTTCTGAATGCCCACCTCTTCTTTATGGAATTGCCATAAAATGCTCCCACTTTTGCTAAAAAACGAAAGCCACAGAGGCTTTTGCCTAAAGGGCAATTATTTCCTGGTGAGTTAAGCTGTGGGTGGGTGGAGGAGGGTCATCCGGAAGTGAGTTGAGCACCAGGGCCTCTCATCTCCATTTATGGAGAGTAGTTTTGTTACAAGAATGACCTTGAGCCCCACCCAGGAGAGCCAGACCCTGCAGAAGATGTCTCCTTGGGAATGATGGTCTTCAGTGGAATACAATTAGGTATGGAGGACTTGGCTGGCCCACAGGGGCTCTCCTTCATGGGGGCCATGAAAGGAACTGAGACAGACCTGAGCCTCTGTGCGCCAGCCCACGTCATCCTGGAACACTGTACTGCTACCAGCAGCCCCGGAACAGGTGGTCATCTCAGGTTACGCAGGCACATGGTTCCAGCCTGTGTCCAGGCATGTCTGTGCTACGCGTTCAGAAGAGATGTCTATGTGTGCTTGGTGAATGTTGTGCACATGATGGATTCTTTTAACCTTTGTTTAAAGGTTTGGGCTGGCAAACTAGCTCACTGGGTGGGTATGCTGCTTAGTCAAGTGCATGACTCAGCTTTGAACTCAGCACCTACCGCACTGAAGAAAGTTTTGGTGGTGCAGGGTATCTCTCTTTCTCTCCCTGTCTCTGTGTGAGTCAACCCTGAGTGGTAAAGTCCTAGATATGAACACACACACACACACACACACACACACACACACACACACATACACACACACACACACACTGTTGCATTTACAAGTTTGTCTCAATATGGGCAGGTAGCCGAGCGGGCAGAGTATAGGACTTTCAAGCATCAACGCCCTCAGGCTTCATTCCTGGCACTCCACCCCCCACCCCCCCCCACACACACACACACCAACAGTTAGTTCCTTTGGTTCCTCCTTTTCACTTCCCCATAAAATCTGGTTGGGGTAGATAGCATAATGGTTCTGCAAAGAGACACTCATGCCTGAGATTTCAAAGTCCCAGGTTCAATCCCCTGCACCATCATAAGCCAGAGCTGAGCAGTGTTCTGGTAAATAAATAAATAAATAAATAAATAATAATACCTATCAACATTGGGTCATCTTATTAATGTGGATATATGAGCTGTGTTCAGTTTTCCATGAAGTTAGTGCTTTGAAGATAGGTGCAGCGTTCATGTCACCAAGTTTGTAAACTTGGTTTTAGAATCTTGTACTGATTCTATAAAATAATACTGAAATGGCTGTTCAGTCTTTAAGACACTGACACTTGCAAATCTGTTTCCCATTCAGTTTTTTTCTCCAAATTAAAATTGTGTTTACTTAAAGATTTATAAGTAGACTGGTTTGGATTACAACACCACATGCTCTGAATTATTTACCCATTTGCTGAGAATGCCTGGCCATGCCCTTCCATTTAACCATAAATGAGGAATTGTTGAGCCAACAGGAAGGAGCAGCTGGTCAAAATTAACTTATTTCTTGATATTGCATCTTTTCGAATTTCTAAGGTTTCTCTTAGGTTTGACATTTTCAGTCCCAGTTTATGTCGATTTACCCATTGTTTTTGATCACTGTAGAAACTGTCAGTGGCCACAACAGCCATGTTTGGATTAACAAAATATTGTGGCTGGTCTGCTAATCATATAATCCAATCGTGACAATGTGAGAGGTGATCTCAGAAGTGACAGTCCAAGAAGTTAAACTGGACATTTAAGCTGCCTTTTTTTTTGTCTTTTTTAACAAGTGGCAGTGTTGTAGTGCTGAATAGTTCAGTACTTAATTTATTGTACCCACAGAAAATTTGGAGGGGAGCCTTAGTATGCATTTTATGTCTATGGTTGGACCTTTGTGTGTTATGAGTTGGAAGTTTGTGCTATAACACTAAATGACCATGTGCTATAGCGTGTATGCAACTTGATCTGTCAGGTCTTTATTTTTCATGTCTGCCAGAAAGCAAAACTGACTGATGCCAAGTGAAAATTTTTGCATATTGCTGGAAACCTTCTTTGTATTCTCCATTCGAGCTCCTTCATGGAGTGACTTTGGTCTTTAGTAGCTTTGTTATTTTAGGAAATAGTGCTGACAGGATCAATTTATTTGGTATATCAAATTTTTACTCAGAAATCTAACCCTCTTCCAAGTTCTTCAACTATATTCAGGTGTTTGATTAACTCATTTTCATTTTTGTTGTTGTTGTTTGATTATGTTTTTGTTTTGTTTTTCTGTAGAGTACTGCACAACCCTGGCTTATGGTAGTGCTGGGGATTGAACCTGGGACCTCAGACTTGAAAGTCTTTTTGCAGACCCAATATATACTCTCCCCCAGTCCTCACTTTCATTGCTTCTTAATTGTAACATCAGTTATCCTTCTTTGATTTTTAGAATAAGTATTATTATACTATGGAACCTTTATTGTTGCTAGATCATATATCTGGGACAGTTTCTTGTTCTTTTAGAACTGAGAACAAGTTGAACATTCTCTTCTGGAACGTATGTCAGTGTCTGCCTAACTTTTTGAATACATCGCTGGCATATTATATTATTCTGCCTTCATGCCCTTGGATATTTTCAGTGACAGCCAAGGCTCAGAACCTTTACAGTTGAGAAGTATCAACTGTCCTTTGTTTTTCCATCATCACAGTAAGAAGGATATATATTCATCTCTGTGTCACTGAAGGTAGAGGCTTTTTAGAATCCAAAAAGTGGGATGGAATATCCTTTTTATAATAAAGTTTTATAATAAAGTACAGATTTTAAAGTTTCCATAAAGTAAGCCCTTTTTAAATCATCTCTCTCTCTCTTTCTCTCTCTCTCTATATATATAGGTAGATACATCTATCTATCTATCTATCTATCTATCTATCTATCTATCTATCTATCTATCTTGCCTTAGTATCCTGAACTAAAGCCAGAGGAGCTGTTTAATTTTAAGAATTGTACTCCTCTCCTTTCACATTGATTAAAAGATAATAGAACCAAATTAAATATATGAATCAGAATCTTATATATTTTTTTTGGAGCTAGGAGACTTCAGATCTTTATTATAACCATTGTGTTGGGATTAACTATTGTTGTCTATTTAGACTTTCTTACCTAGTAAACTTTTAGTTAATTTTTTAATGAGTTACAAACAATATTCAGATGATACTCAGAAACTTAAAAAAGTTTCCATGATATAAGTTGAAAAATAAGTTGAAAAAATAATAACAAAACTTGTATTCCAGTACCCAGTAGGAAACAGGCATTGTTAATAAAGTTATTTTCTGTGTATGTACATATTTATTTTAATAACACAGAAGTGGAACCATATGTATGTTTTGGAGTCTAAATTTTTAACAGCTTTATTGATGTGTACATTTCAAACACTAAAATGCTTAAATGGCAATTTGATATTTTTTGGCATATTCATTTCTATTTTTATAAGATCTGTTTAGTTATGGGGGAGTGAGGCCAAGGAGGAGGAGGAGAAAGAAGAAGAGGAGAGAGACAGAACACTGCTCAGTCCTGGCATAAAGTAATGCAGAGAATTGAACCCATGACTTGGTCTCAGACATGTAAGCACTCTAACAGTCTGAGCTATCTCCCCAGCCCTAACTGAAGTGTTTTTAATTTTTTTGTTATCTTATCTTTATTTATGTATTTATGTATTGGATAGAGACAGCCAGATATTGAGAGGGAAGGGGGTGATACGGAGGGAGAGAGACAGACACCCCTGCATCCCTGCTTCATCACTCGTGAAGCTTTCACCTTGCAGGTGGGGACTGGGGGGCTCAAACCTGGGTCCTTGTGCACTGTAATATGTGTAATCAATCAGGTGTGCCACCACCAGCCCCCCCTTTTTTGACAAGATTTTCTGTTGAGTTGGAGGCAACTCTAAGTGTGTCTCAGATAGGGTTGTGCTATAAATTCACTGAAGCATCTTCTGTCACATGGAATGACAAAACTAAAGTGGAACTTAGTTATTAAAAGGAATAGATTTGGCATGATAGTTATTTTCCCCTCTCCTCTAGTTTCATATATTAGTATGTCAAGCAGTGGACACACTGTTTCCTGTGGAGGATTATTTTTTCTTTCAATTTTTATTTTATTGGATAGAGATAGAGAGAGTCTGAGAGGGAAAGGGGAGATAAAGAAGTAGAGAAAAATAGAGACACTTGCAGCACTGCTTCACCTCTTATGAGACTTCCTTCTCTCTGTGGGTGGAAGCTGGGGACTTGAACCCTGGTCTTTGGCAGGATAACCTGTGTACTCAATCAGATGAACCACCACCTGGCCCAGATTTTTTTTTTTTTTTTTTTTTAGAGATTGGAATATTTTGAATGTAAAGTTGAAATTACTAAATCAGGGGAATAGCATAGCAGTAGTACACTAGACATGTAGGCTGGATGCCTAGAGTTTGCAGGTTCAATTCTTGGCACCACCTTCTGCTAGAGCTGAGCAGTGATCTGGACTTTACCTCTCAGCTGGTTTCTAGTCTGTGTTGTAAACTCTCCATGTGTGGGTCAAATAAGATAATCTCTATACCTGTTACTAAAATGTCCATAAAATATTGCCACCAGGGTTATCACTGGGGTTCTATATTTGTACTGTGAGCCCAGTGCTCCCAACAGCCATCTATTCCCCTCTTTTTCTTTCTGTTTAATTTAGTAGAGCAGTAAAAACTTGAGAGGGGAGAGGGAAAGAGAAAGAGAGACACCTGCAGAGTTGCCTCATTGCTTGTAAACTGTCCCCCTTGCAGGTGGGGAGTGGGGCCTCTAACCCAAGTCCTTGCATGTGGTATTGTGTGTGCTCAACCAAGTGCACCACTGCCTGCCCCCCAATAAATAAATCTTAAAAATTAAGTTAAGTATACATACACACACATTCCCCCACCACACAAACACACACATTGCTTTGTAGGTAAAAGCAGAAATAACTACTCCACTGCCAGCAATAGAATTCATGAAGAAGCCTTGCTGAACTGGTGAATATATAAGGGGCCATTTTAATGAAAATCAGTTTAAGCTGTTGTCCAGGAAAGTCTGGGGAAATATTTGAATCCTGCAAATTGACCAGCCCTAATGTGGCTGAGTTATTAGGGGGCAGCACTGGCCAGTTCACTGCTGCCCAGCTGGATAGCGTCTAGGTGACCACTTGATGAAATGAAGGAGCATGCTGCTCAGTTCAGGTTCCATTTGCCTTAACCCTAAAAACCAGATTTGGGACCTGGCAGTGGTGCACCTGGTTGAGTGCACATGTTACAGTACATAAGGACTTTGGTTAAAACCCCCAACCCTTACCTGTAGGAGGGAAATTTTGTAAGCAATGAAGCAGGGCTGCAGGTGTCTCTGTTCTCCCTTCCTATCTCCCATTCTATCTGCTAAATTGTGTGTATATGTAAATAGTTTAAGTCAAGACTTAAAAAAACTGTAGTTAGAGGTTGGTGAAATAGCTTGCTTGGATAGTGTACTGCATTGCCATGTGCATGACCTAGGTTCAAGCCTGGACCCCACTGCATTGCAGGAAGCTTTGGGGTGCCTTGGTGACTCTTTCTCTCTGCCTCTATAGAAAATAAGATAAAGTAAAATAAAAAACAGCTGAAGGTTTGTCTTAATTCTAAAACTTAGACCCCAAGTCAGTGATAGCTTCTGAATCCATTGGATTCCAGGTAAATCAACTGTATCTAAATTCACTCCCCACCACCCCCAAGCACATAGTTTATTCATTAAGATGGGCTTTGGCAAGAGCACAGTTCTGGCATATGTGATGCCAGGAAGTGAACCCAAGACCTCAAACATGCAGGTCTCTAGGATGATTTTTTATCCAGAGAGAGAGAGAGAGAAGGAGAGAGAGAGAGAGAGAGAAAGAGACAGAGATGACACAGCACTGAAGCTTCCTTTAGTGCAGTAGTAGCCGACCTTGAACCTGGTTTTTGTACACAGGAAAGTAGGTGAGCTCTCTTGCAAGTCCTAAACTTGGCAATAAAATATATGAGATTGGGAGTCAGGAGGTAGCGCAGCAGATTAGGTGCACATGATGCAAAGCGCAAAGACCTGTGGAAGGATCCCGGTTGGAGTCTCCGGCTCTCCACCTGCAGAGGAGTCGCTTCACAGTGAAGCGGTCTGCAGGTGTCTTTCTCTCCCCCTCTCTATCTTCCCCTCCTCTCTCCATTTCTCTCTGTCCTAACAATGATGGCATCAATTACAACAATAATAACTACAATAATAATAAATAAGGGCAACAATTAGGGAAAATAAACATATAAAAAAAGAAATACATGAGATGTGTAGTAGTACTAAGCTAACCAGGGGGAGTTGCCAGAGAGAGGATTTTTTTCAGGGATGTATTCTTGGAATTTAACCTTTTGAATGGATGCTTACATATATTTGTGAGAGAATAAGGGAAAGTGTTAATTATGAGAAGGAAGAGCAAAAGAGCAAAAGCAGAGTGCTTTGTTTTCTGATATTTTTTATTCTTTGTTTCTTTTTACATATAAAAGTGGGACACTTTGGTAAGCACCCTAGGAGGGGGTGTAGGGCCTCAGGTGTTGGACTTTCAAGCATGAGGTCCTGAGTTTGATCCCTGGCTTTGGGTGTGCCAGAGGGATGCTCCACTTCTCTCATCTTTCTCTCTTCATCATTCCCATATAGATAAATAAATCTTTAAAAGAGGAGAGAGAGAGAGAGAGAGAGAGAGAGAGAGAGAGAGAGAGAGAGAAATGAGTATTCTCTAAAAGGAGACTCCTTTAGTCATTATCAGGCTACCCCATCTACTGGGTCCCTGTTCGGGGAGTCATGAAATTCCCAAAGAGACATGACAGGCCTAGACCTCAAATAAATCCCTCTCTCCTTTGTTACTGGTCATCTCTATAAGGAACAACACAAAACCCTCTGTAGGCCCTCAACATAGATCAACAACGGTAGAGAATGTTCCATCCTCCAAAGGGTTACCATGATGTTACCATGATGCCAACCTGACTTTCCTGGGCAGATGACCTCACTAATGTGTCCTGGAACCTCACCTCTCCAGACACCTGCCCCACGAGGGAAAGATAGAAGCAGGCTGAGGATATGGATCCACTTGCCAATGCCCATGTCTAGCAGAGAAGCAATTACAGAAGCCAAACCTTCCACCTTCTGCTCCCCATAAAGAATTTTGTTCTATGCTCCCAGTAGGAGAGAAGTGAAAGGAGGAAGAAGATAAGAGGGATCTGAACTCCAGCTTCATCAGAACACGGAGAGAGAGGAGTAAAAAGTGAGGAATATTTGGATGTAGTAACTGGTTTATGAGTGCTTTGGAGGGGAAGAGAGGATGGGACCTGGAAGAAAAAGGGGGCAGATATGAACAAATGTAGACAGATAGTTGTAAAGATGATAATTGTCCCATGCCTGCAACCTTAGGAGAACTGTGATGGCTTGCAACAGAGGAGTTGGGAATTATCAACTCTGGTGGTGGGAATGGTGTGGAATTATCCACTGGTTGACAAGTAATTTTGTAAATCAACTTTAAATCACTAATAATTTTAAAAAAAGAGAGGAGAGGGGAGATAGAGAAAAAGAGATACAGAGAGACACTTGTAGAATTTGCCTTACCACTTGTGAAGCTTCCCCTGTGTAGGTGGGGAGTGGGGCTCCACCCCAGGTCCTTGCACATGGTAATGTGTGCGCTTAACCAGGTGCACCAGCACCTAGCCTCCTTCCTTTTTTCTTTTTTATAGTAACAGATACTGAGAGGGGAGAGGTAGAGAGGGAAAGAGAAAGAGAGATGTCTGCAGCCCTGCTCCACTGCAGGTAAAGTTTCTTCCCTGCAGGTGGGGACCGCAGGCTTGAACCTGGTATTCTTAAATAATAGTAGCATGTGTTCTGCTGGGTGAGCTACCACCAACCTCCCTCCTTTTTTGGTTAGTTTTGATATGAGTCCTGAGTCCTCCTCTGCTGTGGGCGGTGGTAGTGCCAGGGGTTGACCCCTGTACATTTCATCTGTGTGATTTCCCCAGTCCTCACCACTTCCTCTCTGAGGTTTACAGCTTCCCATAACATTTTTTATCCCTTCTTTTATCATTATCAAAATGGACTAGACAGAAACTTGAACTTCTCTGCAGTGAGTGAAAACTTCTTAATTTTTAAAAAAAATTATTAGTGATTTAATATTGATTTACAAAATCACAAGGTAACGGGTATAACTCTGCACTGTTCCCACCACCAGAGTTCTGTTTTACCATTCCCTCCACTGGAAGCTACAGTAGTTTTCTTAAGGGTATAGATATGGATTAACTATTATTTCTACAACTGTCTGTCAATATTTGTATATATTTGCCCCCCCCCCACATCTAAATTTCCCTTCCTTTCTTATCTTCTCTCTCCAGGTCTGATAGAGTTGGAGTTCAGAGCCCTCTGGTCATCTCTCTGTCATTTCTCCCCCACTGGGAGGGAGTATGGATTAAAATTCTCTATGGGTGCAGAAGGTGGGAGTTCTGGCTTCTATAATTGCTTCTCTGCTAGACATGGGCATTGGCAGGTTGATCCATATCCTAGCCTGTTTCTCTCTCTCTCTCTCTCTTTAATAGGCAAACCACCTCCCTTTCCACATCTCCCGTAAAATTGTTTCCGCAAAGGTAGCTGCAAAGCACATTAAGTCTCCAGGCTCCCACACATATGGAGGAAATTAGGAATGTTATATAACAGAGTGTTATGTGGCATCTTAAAAGTGAATTACGGGTTTGAGAAGGCATGCTTGTATTTTATGAGGACACTGGTGGAGGTGGCTAAGATGACATTTGAGCAAAGAAGTGTTTATGGCAGGAAATGCATTGAGACGGCTAGAATAAACAGTATTACCAGCAGCTCTGTGTCTGAACGCAGGGGCTTAATGAGAGGCAAACCCCCCTCCCACTTCCTGTGGGGTTTGTAAGGCCTAGTGACACATACTTGGAGGTATCCTTGTCAGTACTTCCATATAAGGCATAGACTGACTTTGAAAAGAAATTGATGACAGTTTGACTCGGAGACCAAACATTAAGGCCTGTAGTTCCAGTAGCTACAGAATGCTCCCACACTTACTCACAGAGAAGTCTGTGATGGCTTGTCCAATCGAACATCCACATCCAGAGAAGTCAAATCTTTAAAAAAATATTTTAACCTCCCCCCTTTCTTTTTATTTGTGATACTAGAGGTGATTGAGTGGCATTTACTATGAAACAAGTTGCCTACCCATCCCCCCTTTTTTCTTTACTATTATCATCAAACCTAGGACCTCATACATCGTAATGCCCTCCTATTGGCTGGGTTTTCAGTTTTTATAGTTTTACAGAGAAAGGAGGAGAGACACCACAGTCCTGCTTCACCATCCATGGAGCCGTGTTTCTCTGTCCTTGATGCTCCACGATGTTAATGAGAATTGGGCCCAGGCCTCATATATGGAAGGTATGCACTCAATCAACCATCTTCTTGGCTGCAAAAAGAGGGTTTTTTTTTTTTTTTTTTTTTTTTTTGCCTTCAGGGTTATTGCTGGGCCTGCACTCCTAGTAGCTTTCTTTTTTCCATTGTTGTTGCTGTTAATATTATTGTTGTTTTTGCTACTGTTATTTTTGTTGGATAGGATGGAGAGAAATTGAGAGGGGAGGGGAAGATATAGAGGGGGAGAGAAAAATAGACACTTGCAGACCTACTTCACTGTTTGCAAAGTGACCCTCCTGCATGTGAGTAGCCAGGAGCTTGAACTGGGATCCTTGAGCCAGTCCTTGTGCTTTGTACTATGTGCCCATCCCCCTGTGGGATCTTTATTTTGGGCCAATGTGCATGCATTCTAGACATGTGTCCAGAGTGGTGGTGAAAGGAGAAGCCATTTTGTGGTCTTCTGGGGAAGAGAAACCTTGAATTTTCCAAGCCTGGGTTGATGTTTCTCAATTCAAATACTTTTTTTTCTACAATAGGGACTGAAAAATAAACTTAACTGATTTAAATTTTTTGATTATTTTTATTTATTAGATAGAGACAGCTAGAAATTGAGAGGGGGGGGAGACAGAGAGGGAGAGAGACAGAGAGACACCTGCAGCACTGCTTCACCACTCACAAAGCTTTCCCCCTGCAGGTGGGGACCAGGGGCTCAAACCTGGGTCCTTGTGCATTATAATATGTGTGCTCCAGTGAGTGCAGCACCACCCAGACCCACTGACTTTTTTGGATAAGATTATTTATTTATTTAGTGCTTTCTTTGACCTCCAGGAAGTGCAGTTGGTCAAGCTGCCACGCTGTTTGCACATTTCTTCAGATTTTGGAAATAGCACTGTTAGAAAAACAGCCTCAATTTTTCTCATGCTTACATTCCCATGGCTTCTGGACACAGGAAGTTTCCTCCAGTGTTTCTGTCTATAGCTGTCATACTTATGTGCTCCTTTTTTTCCTACATTGGCCACATCTGATGGCATTCCTGCCATACCCATGGTGGTAGGATCATACGTTCCCCAGCATTCCATATTTGTTGAAAATTTGCAGAAGGTCAGTGACGTGCTCGCTGGTCATGAGTGTCCCATTTAACTTCCCACAGGATGTAACAGGGCAATCAGGGAGACAAAGTCCACCAGTGGCCGACTGTTCTTAGTAAGCGTCTGTTAAAACAGGGTCACCACAGCCCTGGATGGTGGCTCAGAAGGTGGAGCTCAGCACCTGTGTGTGTGAAGACCTGGTTTTGATTCCTGGTACCACATGTAGCAGACTGTTCCTCTAGTCTCTCCCACCTCCTCACTTTATTCATTCATCCTATAAAAGAGTGAAAGGTTGTCCCTGTGTACAACAACTCAGCTGTACGGTTACCCCCTCAGTAAGGTAGGGGGAAAAACAAACCTAAAGAAGAGAATAAATCAGTTTTTGAAATCATATGATAATATAACCATATGAGAGAAACTACATATAAGAGAAACTACAATATTGTGGGGAAAAATCTTGCTTGTGTTTTTAAGGAAGTAGAAAGCAAAATTATTGCATAAGCATCACTCATATGCAGCATATAGACAGTTGAGTATACAGATATGAACAAAACGTGTCAACCTATTTTCAAGACTAGGGGAGAACTATAGTGGCTATGGGGGTAGGGGTGAGGACAAGATCTTTGGTGACAGGAGTGGTGGAAAAAAAATAGATTAAAAAAAGATAATATGTAACTTTTATATTAAAATTGATCTCTGTAATGGACTTGGATATATATATATATATATACATACATACTTGTATATATATTATTTTTATATTATTTATATATTTCTGCTGCTGCCACTTCTTTTTTAAAATTTTTATTAGTGATTTACTAATGATTAACAAGATTGTGGTATAAGAGGGGTACAGTTCTCACCACCAGAGTTCCATATCCCCTCCTTTTCATAGGAAATTTCCCTATCCTTTATCCCTCTGGGAGGATGGACCAGAGATCTTTATGGGGTGCAAAGGTGGGAAGTTTGGCTTCTGTAATTGCTTCTCCGCTGGACATGATGTTGGCAGGTGGATCCATACCCCCAGCCTGTTTTTGTCTTTGCCTAGTGGGGTAGGGCTCTGGAGGGGGAGGTTCCAGGACACATTGGTGAGGTTGTCTGCCCAGGTAATTCATGTTGGCGTCATGGTAGCATCTACAACTTGGTGGTTGAAAATATTTAAGATATAAAGCAGAAAAAATAGTTTAATATCAGGAGCCTAAAGGTAAAAGTATAGCAGAGGAAATTTGGGGTCTTCATGTTGGAAGATGCTTTGAAGTCTATTTTAGGTATATTCCAAGTGACCCATAACTTTACTAATTTTTTACTGAGCCCATCATTTAACATACTGGTGGGCTAAGAGTATCATCTGGGAAGATGGTGTCAGAGTTGATAAGACTAGAAAGCTGGATCAGGTCAGGAAGAAGCTCCCAAATATGGAACAGTATATAAATACTGATAACTATAAACCCCACTGATCTAATCTGGGGCCCGTGTGTATTCATATTTAGCACAGGAACCTGTGTAACCTCTGCATCACTGTCAGTCTGAGCTCAAATTCTGTGGTCTCGGCTAGAAACATTCTAGGCTGCACTCATTTCAGGACCTGTCTTCCTCAAGTTGCCACCTCATTTCTGAGTTGTGTAGCCATAACTGCTGGTCCAAGGGAAGGCATATGTGCAAACTGACAATTCCATGTGTCTGGGAAGGAGATATTTGACTAGGTCTCTAGTGTTGGAATCACAGTCTTAACTGGACATTTTGCCTCTAAGGACAGGGTAGTCCCACGTGGAAAGTGTATTAAATGCTTGTTTAGAAAAGAAATCATTGGCAATGCTATTCATTTGTGTTGACATTTGCCTCACTGAGTTCTAGTGTTTCAAACTCCAGGCTTGACAGTACTTGCTTGTGCTTTGCTATGTGCTCAGTGGTCGATTTTTCTCTGAATGTACTCCCAGGAGGTTCAGGAGGAAGGATGGTCCAGCAAGTCTGAATAGACAGTTCATTTCTGGAGGAATCCCACAGAGCCAGTCTCTTAGTGGATGGTATCTGCTCTCTAGTTAGAGCAGTTTTGAGGTGCTTGTCTAAGTGGTTGCTGTCTTGTGGTGCTAGTATTTCACTGCAAGGAAATTTTATGAAGACACAGTGCTATTTTCCTCTTTACTTGAAAAAAAAAGTTTAAAGAAGGAATGTTACTAGAGCCACACATCTGTGGTCTGTGGAGACAGGCATAATGGTTATGCCTGAGGCTCAGAGGTCCCAGGTTCAGTCCTCAGTAGCACCATAAGCCAGAGCTGAGCAGGGCTCTGTTTTCTTTCTGCATATCTTCCTTATTGCTCTAATTAAAAAATTAAATAGAATACATATATTTTTTAAAAGAACCACACACCTGCATGAAGGCTAAGTGTTTTTGGGACTTAGTTATAAATCATTGAGTACAACGAAGTTAATGACATGCTTAGTGACTTGTAAGTGTTGTTGCAATTTAATTGGCTCTAAATCACTGCTATTAATTATAGGCACTTATGCTACTTAGGCAGTTCAGATCAAAGCAAAAAGCCATTACTCTACAAGTAGTGATTATTTTGAGGTTCTCGTCAATTAAAATAACCGTTTGAGCTTGTGTATAGCACATGCAGAAACAAGGTTTGGGTCTGGCTCCCTAGATCTCAGGCCTCCCAGGACCATTCTCTCCTTCCTGGTTTTGGGTCCCTATTTCACTTACTACTACATCAGGGCTCTCCCCTTGTTGCATGTGCATGTATGTGAGTGTGTGGATGTGTGTGTTTTCTCCCCTGTCCTGCCCTCTGCTGTGCCCCAGCTTAAGGCTTCTCAAGACCATCACTGAGGTCCTGACTGTACCCATTTGTCCTCTTGAGAGTTGTTAGTGCCTAGTCCTTCTGGGAAGTGACAGGGTGAAGTCACCCACCCACCTCTTGAGGAGAGGACCTGTAGGCTTCTGAGTTGGAGACAGAGAAGAAGGAAAGAAGGACAGGGTTCTCTGGGGCTCAGCTCAGTGGCTTGGGGATCTCTGCTTCTGAGTGAAGGTGGGGTTAGGCTCAGAGAAGCAAAGGGCAGAGAATGAGTGGAGAGGCAGGATACTTTGCCTTCCTTTAAGGCAAGGAGCAGGAAGGCCTGACTAGTTAACTGACAAGCTGCCTTTTCTGCCTTGTAGGGGTTGGAAGTGGATTTATGGTGACGTAAGACTGGTGGGATCATAGTTGCCAGAGTCATAGTGATCTTACTGTGCTGTATTGGTGTTTTGCTTCATCTGCCAGCAGCTCTGTCACACTGACAAGATTAGACCCTCACATCCAGGAAGATGTGGCTGAGGCAGAAAGGGGCCTAGGAACTTCTGCTCATACAGCTGAGCGGTAGGGAATTACAGCTGAGAATTCTCTTGCCTCATCTCGGAACCTCTGCCTAGCACTGTGCTCTGGCTTAGTGCAAGCCAATCATTTCCTCTCTCTGAAACATCTTTCCCTTCCCCCCCCCCCTTACTCCTTTCTGTTCTCTTTCTCTTAAATTATCTTTATTTATTTATTGGACAGGGACAGCCAGAAATCAAGAGGGAAGGGTGTGATAGAGAGGGAGAGAGACAGAGAGACACCTGCAACACTGCTTCACCACTCACAAAGCTTTTCCTCTGCTGCAGGTGGGGACTAGGGGCTTAAACCCGGGTCCTTGCACATTGTAACATGTGTGCTCAGCCATGTGTGCTACCCGCAACTCCCCTTCCTCCCTCCCTACCTTCTATCTCTTCCTTCCTTCCTTCCTTCCTTCCTTCCTTCCTTCCTTCCTTTCTTTTTTTCTTTCTTTCTCTCTCTCTCTCTCTCTTTCTTTTCTTTTCTCTCTACCAGAGCACAGCTCTGCTCTGGCTTATGGAGGTGCTGGGGATTCAAAACTGGGACCTGGGTGCTTCAGGCAGGAGAGTCTCTTTCACAGAAACATTGTGCTTCCTTCCTCAGCTGAAGCTCCCTTTTCTATCTGAAAATAGATTGAGAGCACCCATTGGTGGTGATGATGGTGAGGGACACCCTAAAGTCCTGTCAGGCAGTGTAGGTACTCAGCAAATTGCCCTGGTTACTCAATTCCTCTGGGTTGGTTGTTCCTCAGGGCAGTAAGAGGCTAAGTGATGAGAAAATGTACTTTTCAGCATTTCCAAGTCAGAGTAAGATGGGTGAAACCTAAGTCTGTAGTGCCTCTTTCTCTTACTATGTGCTCCCATTCCCATTCCTATTCCCATTCCCACTTCTTTCTCTCTTCTCTCTTTCTCCTTTTCTCTCTATTTCCCTTTCTCTGTCTCTCTCTTTTCCTTTCTTTCTCTCTCTCTCTTTCTCTCTCTCTGTTTCTCGTTCCCTCTCCCTCTTTTTAAATATAAATTTCCTTTAAAATTTTTTAATTATCTTTATTTATTGGATAGAGGCAGCCAGAAACCTAGAGGGAAGGGGGAGATAGGGAAAGAAACACCTGTCTACGGCCATACCACCCTGAACACGCCCGATCTCGTCTGATCTCGGGAAAGAAACACCTGTAGCCCTGCTTCACCACTTGCAAAGCTTTCCCCCTGTAGGTAGGGACCAGGGGTTTGAACTTGGGTCCTTGTGCTTTGTAACATGTGTGCTCAATCAGGTGCACCACCACCCGCACCCCTTCTTCCTCCCTCTCTCTGCATTTGCTTGCTGAAGAGTGGGCTTTCTTTTCATGATTAAACTTCTTGTCATCCATAATTAAGAGCTAACAGATAAGAAAACTCACCCCCTAAGATTCAGTGATTTGTGTTGGGCCCTTTCTCCTCTGAGTGAGTGGGAGGAGGAGGCTCGGTGAAGATGACGGGCTCCTGAGGAGTGTGCAGTGATGAGTCTGCCTTCGTGTCTGCATCAGCTCACAGAATTCAGCTCAGAGGTCGTGCCAACATGTGCAGTCACGTTCTTGTACAACTAAAGTGAGACTACAGGGCAGTGCTCTTTAAAGGGTCTGCCAGCTGCAGTGGAGTTTATGGAAAGTTGGGCCACAGCACTGAAAAATGTATTTTGAGATCAAAGGAGACGCACTTGCTTATGATTATCTTGATTTATACAGAGTCTGACCTGGAGAGCTGCCACCACTGCTTCCTCCTCACACATCGTGCATTTATAAAATGCATGCACCCTGACACCTGCCCCATAGCATGAATGAGATCTACTGCTGGCAGAACATTGTTACTGCTTCAGACAACACAGGCTACATAGGCTCGCAAAGACAGACGGAGAAATGAACTACAGGGAGAATGAGTGGCCTTGTGGTCTTCCTTTAACTGCCCATAACTCATAGGAATGTTGCATCCTACCCAACTACTGGGAAAGAGCCACTTTTCTTTCAATGAGGTGGATGAGATGAGGAAGCAGTTCTGGGCATATATAAAGCCCGCAGGAGCATTCAGCAAGCTCCTGTGCTTGTCAAGTCTTTACTTTGCTCCTGGCTGGTGCCATAGTATAGAAGATTACACAGCAGATCCAGAGGTCCCAGGTTCAATTCCCCACACCACTAGTAGCCAGAGCTGAGCAATCTTCTGGTTAAAAAAGAAAGAGAAAAAGCAAAAGCAAAGCTCTTCAGTGTGCTGCTTTGCTGTGGGTTCCTCCACTGCATATTCTTGTGTAACTGGAATGTTTGACTGTTGAAAAAATATAGATGATTAAAGATTTAGAAAAGGCGCTAGTCTCCCAAGTCTGAGGTAATTTGTATTGCTAAGCTAACAACCCTGTAGATGAGAGAATTTGATAATTTTAAATATAGAAAGTGTTGTATGGGGGGCAATATTTCCATTCAGTTCTGTGTATTGTTTAAGAATAGGTTGCGATAAAACGTAGCTTAGCTCTTGATAGTACTCTTCCAGTTGTGATCATGGGGAATGTGACACATCTTTTGGAAGTCCTAGAAAAATCGTATTCTGCACTCTTCTTCATGACTGCACTTTGTTCTGTAAGAAATGGGGCTTGATAGAAGACACTACTTAGATCAGATAGCCTAATGGTTAATGAAAGAGTCTGATTGCAGATTACAATCTGTTTTTCTGTTATCTGTTAGAATTTAACAGATAAAACTGATAGACTTACTGATTAATTGTTAACATAATCTAAGCTGGTATTTTAAAATAACATTTTCTATTGTCTCTACTTATTGCATAGAGACATCCAGAAATTGAGAGGAAGGGGAGATAAAGAGGGAGAGAGACAGATACCTGCAGCCCTGCTTCACCACTTGTAAAGCTTTCCTCCTGCAGGTGGGGACCGGAGACTTGAACCTGGATCCTTGTTCATGTAATACGTGCACTTAACCAGGTGCACCACCCCCTGTCCCCTAATCAGGTATTTTTCTAAAACTACCTACAATGCCCAAGACTTTTGGAGAAAAGGAAATTGTGAAACATGCTCCCTGAACCTACTGAGTTTATTTTGAAGTTGGGAGCACATTGGTCACAATGTCTATCAATCTATGATATTTATTTCAGGCTCCAGCTTCCTATTGTAGGAAGCAGTAGTCACTTGGAGTTCTTTCACTCTTGTTTTAGAAATAGTTGATGGGGTTGAAATTTCCCTGTGTGAAGCAGTTGTGGGCCTCCACTATGGAAACATAAAGATGGCTTGAAAGGGAGAAGAGTGTGGAGAGTTTGAAGGTATGGATCTTAGGAAACTTGAGCTTGGCAAGATCAACATGTAGGCAGGCATGAGAGGATGGGGAGGGTCACCAGAGTTGAGTAATCCCTCTAGACATGGTAGCCAAGGATGAGGGCAAAAGCACAGGGCCTGTGGGACTTCTGTGCTACCTGATCTGAAAAATAAGGGTGACAGTTACATAAAAGCCATTCTATAAAGATAGGTACTTCTGAGAATTGAGTTTGAGCATTGAGGTCATAGGAACACAGCTTGTAGAAGTCATCTGGAACCAAAGTGTTAACGAAGTCTTATCTCACTATGACACTGAGTCTGAGTAGACTATTTCTTTTTTTTATTATTATCTATGTAATAATGATTTACAACATAGTAAGATAACAGGAGTACAATTCCACACAGTTTCCCCCACCAGAGTTCTGTGTCCCATCCCTTCCATTAGAAGCTTCCATATTCTTTATCCCTCTGGGAAGATGGACCAGAATTCTTTATAGGGTGCAGAAGGTGGGAGTTCTGGCTTCTGTAATTGTTTTTCCACTGGACATGGGCATTGGCAAGATTCATACCTCCAGCTTGTTTCTATCTTTCCCTAGTGGGGTAGGGCTCTAGGGAGGTGAGGTTCCAGGACACATTGGTAAGGTCATCTACCCAGGGAAGTCAGATTGGTGTCATGGTGACATCTGCAACTTGGCAGCTGAAAAGCACTAAGATATAAAGCAGAACAAGTTGTTTAATAAATAGGAACCTAAAGATAAGAGTATAACAGGTGAAATTTTGGTCTTCATTATGGAGGAAGCTAGGAAGTCTATTTGACATATATTCAAAGGGGTCTATGACTTTAGTAACTTTTGCCTGAGTCCGACAACTAACATGAAGGTGGGCTAAAGGTATTATTTGGGAACATAGTGTCAGAGTTGAGCATAGGATTGGAAAGCTGGATCAGGGCAGAGAGTAGCTCTCAAATATGGGAAGGTTATATAAATCCCATTAACTGTAACCCCCATCGATCTGACCTAGATGTAACCTCTGCAGCCCTGTCAGTCTGAGTTCACAGCTCATGGTCACAGCTGGGAACATTCTAGGCTTTACTCATTTCCAGACCAGTTTTCCTCGAGTGGCAGAGTATGCGGACCCAGCCTCTCATCGGAGAGTGGGGTAGTTTCTTTTTACTTTTTAAATATATTTGTCTTTTATTTATTATTGGATAGAGACAGAGAGAAATTGAGAGGGGAGGGGGAGATAGAGAAGGAAAGAGACAGAGAGACACCTGAAGCCCTACTTTACCACCTGTGAAGCTTTCCTCCTGCGGGTAGGGACCGGGGGCTTGAACCTGGGTCCTTGTACACTGTAATGTGAGCAGTTAACTAAGTGAGTCACCGCCTGGCCCTGAGAGTGGGGTAGTTTCTACCATTGTTGTTCCACATTGCTTCACCACTTGCAAAGCTTTCCCCCTGCAGGTGGGG